>NW_026891376.1:3152874-3160113 GCF_015708825.2 Lethenteron reissneri
TGGTTCCCTCTTCACCCTGTTTACTATCCCCGTTCCTATAGTGACCCTGCTTATGTCACGGGGTATCCCTTAAGTACCCTAGGAGGCGTGACGTCACGTGCACTGCCCAGCGCGCGTGCGACCCCACGTCCCGTGATGTCATCGCACCGGACAGCGCACACGACGCCACCACTCTCCTCTACTCCTCTACACACGTACACACACACACGGACACACACGTGCACTCACGTACACGCAGCACACACACACACATACACACACGTGCACACACGTGCACTCACAGACACACACGTACACACACGGACACGCAGCACACACACACATACACACACGTGCACACACGTACACACAGCACGTACACACACACACACGTACACACACACATACACGTACACACACACGTACACACACACGTACACACACGTGCACACACGTACACACACGTGCACACACGTACACACACACACAGCACGTACACACACGTACACACACACACACGTACACACACACACACATACACACACACATACACACACGTGCACACAGTGTACACACGTACACACAGCACACGTACACACGTACACACACACGTACACACACACGTACACACACACACACGCAGCACACGTACACACACACACATACACACATACACTTACACACGTACACACACGTACACATACGTACACACATATATATACACACACAGACACACACACACGTACACACACACATACACACACATACACACACGTAGACACACGTACACACACACACAGCACGTACACACACACACGTACACACACACACGTACACACAGCACACGTACACACACACACGTACACACACACACGTACACACGTACACACAGCACGTACACACAGCACACGTACACACACACGTACACACACTCATGTACACACAGCACACGTACACACACACACGTACACACACACACAAGTACACACGTACACACGTACACAGCACACGTACACACAGCACACGTACACACGTGCACACATACACACACACGTACACACACACGTACACACGTACACACACATACACACAGCGTGTACACACGTACTGGATGAGTGGCTGAGTGGGTGGGTGGTTGAGTGGGTGAGTGAGTGGCTGGGTGGGTGAGTGAGTGGCTGAGTGGGTGAGTGAGTGGATGGGTGGATGAATGAGTGGCTGGGTGGGTGAGTGAGTGGCTGAGTGAGTGGCTGAGTGGGTGAGTGAGTGGCTGAGTTGGTGAGCGAGTGGCTGGATGGGTGAGTGAGTGGTTGAGTGGGTGGGTGAGTGAGTGGCTGGGTGAGTGAGTGGCTGGGTGGGTGGCTGGCTGAGTGGGTGAGTGGCTGGGTGAGTGAGTGTCTGTGTGTGTGTGACTGTGTGTGTGTGTGTCTGTGTGTGTGTGTGTTTGTGTGTGTGTGTGTCTGTGTGTGTATGTGTGTGTGTCTGTGTGTGTGTGTCTGTGTGTGTGTGTCTGTGTGTGTCTCTGTGTCTGTGTGTGTGTCCGTGTCTGTGTGTGTGTCTGTGTCTGTGTGTGTGTCTGTGTGTGTGTGCAGACGAGACGCACACACAGAGTCTCCGTGCGTCTCCTCCAGCGATGTCGAAGCCGCTCCACCCTCATCCCTGTCCCTCTCCACCCACACACACGGAGAGTGGTGGTGGTGGCGGTGGTGGCGGTGGTGGCGGTGGTGGCGGCGGTGGTGGCGGTGGTGGCGGTGGTCTCAGGCCTCCGAAGGTACCGCATGCCCTTCAGCATCATCATCAGCAGTATCAGCATCAGTAGAATCATCAGTATCAGCATCATCATCAGTAGAATCATCATCAGCATCATCAGCAGCATCAGCAGCATCATCATCAGCATCAGTAGAATCATCAGTATCAGCATCATCATCAGTAGAATCATCATCACCATCATCAGCATCATCAGCATCATCATCAGTATCAGCATCATCATCAGTATCAGCATCATCATCAGTATCAGCATCATCATCAGTAGAATCATCATCAGCATCATCATCATCAGTATCAGCATCATCATCAGTATCATCAGCAGCATCACCATCATCATCACCACCATCACACCATCATCATCAGTTGAATCATCATCACCACCATCACCACTATCACTGTCACCACCATCATCATCAGTAGAATCATCATCAGTAGAATCAGCATCATCATCATCACCATCACCACCATCATCATCAGTAGAATCAGCATCACCATCACCACCATCACCATCATCATCAGTAGAATCATCATCAGTAGAATCATCATCATCATCAGTAGAATCATCATCAGTAGAATCAGCATCGCCATCACCACCATCACCATCATCATCAGTAGAATCATCATCATCACCACCATCATCATCAGTAGAATCATCATCAGTAGAATCAGCATCATCATCATCATCACCACCATCATCATCAGTAGAATCATCATCAGTAGAATCAGCATCACCATCACCACCATCACCATCATCATCAGTAGAATCATCATCAGTAGAATCATCATCATCATCATCATCAGTAGAATCATCATCAGTAGAATCAGCATCACTATCACCACCATCACCATCATCAGTAGAATCATCATCAGTAGAACCACCACCACCGTGGTCGTCACCAGCGGTGGTGGTCCCTGGTCCCTAGTCCCTGGTTCTGTGGTTCTGTGATTCTGTGGTTCTGTGGTTCTGTGGTTCCTGGTTCTGTGGTTCCTGGTTCCGTGGTTCCGAGGTTCTGTGGTTCTGTGGTTCTGTGGTTCCTGGTTCTGTGGTTCCTGGTTCCGTGGTTCCGAGGTTCTGTGGTTCTGTGGTTCTGTGGTTCCTGGTTCTGTGGTTCCTGGTTCTGTGGTTCCGAGGTTCTGTGGTTCTGTGGTTCCTGGTTCTGTGGTTCCTGGTTCTGTGGTTCCGAGGTTCTGTGGTTCCGTGGTTCCTGGTTCCGTGGTTCCTGGTTCCGTGGTTCCTGGTTCTGTGGTTCCGTGGTTCCGTGGTTCCTGGTTCCGTGGTTCCGTGGTTCTGTGGTTCCTGGTTCCGTGGTTCCGTGGTTCCTGGTTCTGTGGTTCCGTGGTTCCGTGGTTCCTGGTTCCGTGGTTCCTGGTTCCGTGGTTCCGTGGTTCCTGGTTCTGTGGTTCCGTGGTTCCGTGGTTCCGTGGTTCCTGGTTCCGTGGTTCCTGGTTCTGTGGTTCCGTGGTTCCTGGTTCTGTGGTTCCGTGGTTCCGTGGTTCTGTGGTCCCGTGGTTCCGTGGTTCCTGGTCCCGTGGTTCCTGGTTCCGTGGTTCTGTGGTTCCTGGTTCCGTGGTTCCGTGGTTCCTGGTTCCGTGGTTCCGTGGTTCCTGGTTCCGTGGTTCCGTGGTTCCGTGGTTCCTGGTCCCGTGGTTCCGTGGTTCCGTGGTTCCTGGTTCCGTGGTTCCGTGGTTCCTGGTTCCGTGGTTCCGTGGTTCCGTGGTTCCTGGTCCCGTGGTTCCGTGGTTCCTGGTTCCGTGGTTCCTGGTCCCGTGGTTCTGTGGTTCCGTGGTTCCGTGGTTCCGTGGTTCCTGGTCCCGTGGTTCCGTGGTTCCGTGGTCCCGTGGTTCCGTGGTCCCGTGGTTCCTGGTTCCGTGGTCCCGTGGTTCCGTGGTTCCGCGTGTCGTCGCGTGCTGATTGTATCTGGCCTCGTGGCGTTCCGGCAGGAGGCGCGACGCTTCGTGCACATCTCAGCCGAGCAAAAGCGGAGATTCAACATCAAGGCCGGACTGGAGACCCTCAACTCATTCGTTTCTCCTTCGCTGTCAACTCATTCCCAGCTCAAGGTGAGAGACACACGGAGACCCCTCAACTCATTCGTTTTTCCTTCGCTGTCAACTCATTCCCAGCTCAAGGTGAGAGACACACGGAGACCCCTCAACTCATTCGTTTCTCCTTCAGCTCTCCACTCATTCACTCTCAACTCATTCGTTTTTCCTTCAGCTCTCAACCCATTCCCAGCTCAAGGTGAGAGACACGCGGAGACACGCAACTCATTCGTTTTTCCTTCAGCTCTCAACTCATTCCCAGCTCAAGGTGAGAGACACGCGGAGACCCTCAACTCATTCGTTTCTCCTTCGCTGTCAACTCATTCCCAGCTCAAGGTGAAAGACACACGGAGACCCCTCAACTCATTCGTTTCTCCTTCAGCTCTCCACTCATTCGCTCTCAACTCATTCGTTTTTCCTTCAGCTCTCAACTCATTCCCAGCTCAAGGTGAGAGACACACGGAGACACGCAACTCATTCGTTTTTCCTTCGCTATCAACTCATTCCCAGCTCAAGGTGAGAGACACGCGGAGACACCCAACTCATTCGTTTTTCCTTCGCTGTCAACTCATTCCCAGCTCAAGGTGAGAGACACGCGGAGACACGCAACTCATTCATTTTTCCTTCAGCTCTCCACTCATTCACTCTCAACTCATTCCCAGCTCAAGGTGAGAGACACGCGGAGACCCCTCAACTCATTCGTTTTTCCTTCGCTATCAACTCATTCCCAGCTCAAGGTGAGAGACACGCGGAGACACGCAACTCATTCATTTTTCCTTCAGCTCTCCACTCATTCACTCTCAACTCATTCCCAGCTCAAGGTGAGAGACACGCGGAGACCCCCAACTCATTCGTTTTTCTTTCAGCTCTCCACTCATTCGCTGTCAACTCATTCCCAGCTCAAGGTGAGAGACACGCGGAGACCCCTCAACTCATTCGTTTCTCCTTCACTATCAACTCATTCCCAGCTCAAGGTGAGAGAGAGAGACACACGGAGACACGCAACTCATTCGTTTTTCCTTCAGCTCTCAACTCATTCCCAGCTCAAGGTGAGAGACACACGGAGACCCCTCAACTCATTCGTTTTTCCTTCGCTATCAACTCATTCCCAGCTCAAGGTGAGAGAGAGACACCCAACTCATTCATTTTTCCTTCGCTGTCAACTCATTCCCAGCTCAAGGTGAGAGACACGCGGAGACCCCCAACTCATTCGTTTCTCCTTCGCTGTCAACTCATTCCCAGCTCAAGGTGAGAGACACACGGAGACCCCTCAACTCATTCGTTTTTCCTTCAGCTCTCCACTCATTCGCTGTCAACTCATTCCCAGCTCAAGGTGAGAGACACACGGAGACCCCCAACTCATTCGTTTCTCCTTCGCTGTCAACTCATTCCCAGCTCAAGGTGAGAGACACACGGAGACCCCCAACTCATTCGTTTCTCCTTCGCTGTCAACTCATTCCCAGCTCAAGGTGAGAGACACGCGGAGACCCCTCAACTCATTCGTTTTTCCTTCGCTATCAACTCATTCCCAGCTCAAGGTGAGAGAGAGACACTCAACTCATTCGTTTTTCCTTCGCTATCAACTCATTCCCAGCTCAAGGTGAGAGTGAGAGACACACGCAGACGCCCAACTCATTCATCAAAAAAGTAGCCTGCAGCGCCACACCTATTACCATCATTAGGGGAAAAAACGGAGATCCAATCTCCGACCCCCAGGAACAGGTTTGCAGATTTGCTGAGCGTTTCTGTGAAGTACCTGGGGGAGGGAAATTCTCTCAGCCAGGAAAACATCGTGGGACAAAGTGGTGATAACCCTGCTGAGGCTGCGGTGCCTCAAATATTGACAGAAGAGGTCACCCCCTGTGAGTGGCTGGCTGAGGTGCCATCTGTTGAGGAAGTACTGAAGGCGATCCGGAGTCTGAGACCAGGAAAGGCACCGGGCAGAGATGATCTCCCAAGCGAAATGCTGAGGGAGGGTGGCGTTTGTGCACAGACTGCCCTACGTGACATCATAACAACAGTCTGGACCACTGGACGGGTTCTGCAGGACTGGAAGGATGCCCTGGTGGTCCCCCTCTTTAAGAAGGGGGACCGCACAGACTGTAACAACTACAGGGGCATCTCACTCCTCAGTGTGAGGCCAGGAAAGGTCCTGGCAAGGATTATTTAACATCGCCTTGCCAGGCACGCTGAGGAGAGGCTTGCGGAGCCCCAATGCGGTTTCAGCAAAGGGCGGTCCTGTACAGATGCCATATTCTCTATCCATCTGCTACAGCAGAGGTGTCGGGAATTCCAACAAGACCTACATCTCTGCTTTATTGACCTGGTCAAGGCCTATGATACCATCAGTAGGCCTGGGCTCTGGGTTGTTCTTCGTGCTTTCGGAGTCCCTGACCCTCTGCTCACGATCATTAATGCAAGGATTATTCAACATCGCCTTGCTAGGCACGCTGAGGAGAGGCTTGCGGAGCCCCAATGCGGTTTCAGGAAAGGGCGGTCCTGCACAGATGCCATATTCTCTGTCCGTCTGCTACAGCAGAGGTGTAGGGAATTCCAACAAGGCCTACATCTTTGCTTTATTGACCTGGTCAAGGCCTATGGTGTACTGTGTGTGTACTGTGTGTACTGTGTGTGTTTACTGTGTGTGTGTACTGTGTGTGTGCTGTGTGTATACTGTGTGTACTGTGTGTGTACTGTGTAGGTGAGTAAGGCTGCCACGCTACACAAGACGGTGTCTCACATCAACAAGCTGCAGGCCGAACGGCAGCTGTGGCAGGAGGAGTCGTTGCGACTTCGCTCCGAGATCGCCGAACTAAACCACAACATCGGGTGGGTGGTGGTGGTGGTGGTGGTTGTGGTGGTGGTGAGTGGGGTGGTGGTGGTGGTTGTGGTGAGTGGGGGTGAGGGTGAGTGGTGGTGGTGGTGGGGGGGGTGGTGGTGGTGGGGGGTGGGGGTGGGGGTGAGGGTGGGTGGTGGTGGTTGTGGTGGTGGTGGTTGTGGTGAGTGGGGTGGTGGTGGTGGTTGTGGTGAGTGGGGGTGAGGGTGAGTGGTGGTGGTGGTGGTTGTGGTGGTGAAGGTGGTGGTGGTACTGATGATGATGCTGATGCTACTGCTGCTACTACTGCTGCTGCTGCTACCGCTGATGCTACTGCTGCTACTGCTAATCATACTGATGCTACTGCTGCTGCTACTGATGCTACTACTACTACTGCTGCTACTGCTAATCATACTGATGCTACTGCTGCTGCTACTGATGCTACTACTACTACTGCTGCTACTGCTGCTACTACTGCTGCTGCTACTACTGCTGATACTGCTGCTACTGCTGCTACTATTGCTGCTACTACTGCTGATACTGCTGCTACTACTGCTGCTATTGCTGCTACTACTGCTGATACTGCTGCTACTACTGCTGCTATTGCTGCTACTACTGCTGATACTGCTGTACTACTG
>NW_026891376.1:3167969-3180469 GCF_015708825.2 Lethenteron reissneri
CACACACACAGTGTACACACACACAGGGTGTGGTCACAGTGACCAGGTCACACACCTGGCGTTATGAACTGCGCGTAGAACGTCGTCCGTCCCGGCATGGCCGACGCCGGCGCTATGGGCACGGGCGTGGTGGTGGTACCACCGCCACCACCGCCACCACCGCCACCACCGCCACCACCGCCACCACCACCACCGCGGCCCCGCACACTGCCGGCACTAGCCAAGGTCACCAGCACCTTGGGTTGCTGCATCGTGACGGGAGCGGGCGGCGGTGGTGGTGACGTCACTGCCAGGACTGTGGCACCGCCGCTTGTCCGAGTCACGTGACCACAGGCTGTCTGACCCACGTGACCACTGGTTGTCTGACCCACGTGACCACAGGCTGTCTGACCCACGTGACCACTGGCTGTCTGACCCACGTGACCACTGGGCATCTGACTTACGTGTCCGCTAGCAATCTGACCCACTTGACCACTGGGCATCTGACTCACGTGACCACTTGCAATCTGACCCACGTGACCACTGGCTGTCTGACTCACGTGTCCGCTAGCAATCTGACCCACTTGACCACTGATCATCTGACTCACGTGACCACTGGCTGTCTGACACACGTGACCACTGGCTGTCTGACCCACGTGACCACTGGTTGTCTGACTCACGTGACCACTGGTTGTCTGACTCACGTGACCACTGGTTGTCTGACTCACGTGACCACTTGCAATCTGACCCACGTGACCACAGGCTGTCTGACCCACGTGACCACTGGTTGTCTGACCCACGTGACCACTGGGCATCTGACCCACGTGACCACAGGCTGTCTGACCCACGTGACCACTGGGCATCTGACTTACGTGTCCGCTAGCAATCTGACCCACTTGACCACTGGGCATCTGACTCACGTGACCACTGGCTGTCTGACCCACGTGACCACAGGCTGTCTGACCCACGTGACCACTGGTTGTCTGACCCACGTGACCACTGGGCATCTGACCCACGTGACCACTGGTTGTCTGACTCACGTGACCACTTGCCATCTGACTCACTTGACCACTAGCAATCTGACCCACTTGACCACTGGGCATCTGACTCACGTGACCACTGGCTGTCTGACCCACGTGACCACTGGCTGTCTGACCCACGTGACCACTAGCCATCTGACTCACTTGACCACTAGCCATCTGACCCACGTGACCACTGGGCATCTGACCCACGTGACCACTGGCTGTCTGACTCACGTGACCACTAGCCATCTGACTCAGGTGACCACTGGCTGTCTGAGCCACGTGACCACTAGGCATCTGACTCACGTGACCACTGGCCGTCTGACTCACACGCCCACTAGGCATCTGACTCATGTGACCACTGGCCATCTGACTCATGTTCCCGCTAGCAATCTGACCCACGTGACCACTAGGCATCTGACCCACGTGACCACTGGCTGTCTGACTCACGTGACCACTAGCCATCTGAGTCACGTGACTACTAGCAATCTGACCCATGTGACTACTGGCCATCTGACCCACGTGTCCACTAGCCATCTGACTCACGTGACCACTGGGCATCTGACCCACGTGACCACTGGCCGTCTGAGCCACGTGACCACTTGCCATCTGACTCATGTTCCCGCTAGCAATCTGGCCCACGTGCCCACTAGCCATCTGACCCACTTGACCACTGGCCATCTGACTCACGTGACCACTGGCCATCTGACTCACGTGACCACTGGCCATCTGACTCACGTGACCACTGGCCATCTGACCCACGTGTCCTATAGCTGTCTGACCCACATGACCACTGGCTGTCTGACCCACGTGACCACTTGCCATCTGACTTACGTGACCACTAGGCATCTGACTCACATGCCCACTAGCAATCTGACTCACATGTCCACTTGCCATCTGATTCATGTTCACGCTATCAATCTGACTCACGTGCCCACTAGCAATCTGACTCACGTTCCCGCTAGCAATCTGACTCACATGCCCGCTAGCAATCTGACTCACATGCCCGCTAGCAATCTGACTCATGTTCACGCTATCAATCTGACCCACGTGCCCACTAGCAATCTGACTGATATGCCCGCTAGCAATCTGACTCACATGCCCGCTAGCAATCTGACTCACATGCCCACTAGCAATCTGACTCACATGCCCGCTAGCAATCTGACTCACATGCCCGCTAGCAATCTGACTCACATGCCCGCTAGCAATCTGACTCACATGCCCGCTAGCAATCTGACTCACATGCCCGCTAGCCAAGTGGCCAGCCAACACCAGCTGCTGCTGCTGTGGCTGCTGTAGCTGCTGATGTAGCTGCTGCTGCTCTGGCTGGTGTAGCTGCTGCTGCAGCTGCTGCTGTAGCTGCTGCTGAAACTGCTGCTGTTGCTGCCCGGATTCTAACGCAGCCACCGACACCAGCTGCTGCTGCTGCTGCTGTTGTTCTAGCAGCTGCTGTTGCTGCAGCAGCAGCTGCTGCAGCTGCTGCTGCTGCTGCTGCTGCAGCTGGAGGTGGCTGCCCGGCTCGTGAGCGGCCAGGGCAGCCGGCGCCGTGCGGACGCGCGGAAGCATTGTCGCCCCGCCCGCCGCGTTACTCCGGATGGCGCAAAGCGACGTGGACTGCTGCTGCTGCTGCTCCTGCTGCAGCTGCTGCTGCTGCTGGGTGATGCTGGTGATGCTGGTGAAGCTGCAGCTGCTGCTGCTCTAGCTCGTCGTCGTGGTGGTCTTGCGAGAATGGTTCGCACAGAGCTGGGAGCGCCAGCGCCTGCTCCGTGGAGGAATCGACGCTCATGGGGCTTGAGTCGGTGAGCAGATCCGTCTGTGGGGAGGAGTGTGTGGGGGGGGGGGGTGAGTAGGTGGGTGGGTGAGTGGGGGGTGGGTGTGTGGGTGGGTGGGTGGGTGAGTGGTGGGTGGGTGGGTGTGTGGGTGAGTGGGTGGTGGGTGAGTGGGTGGGTGGGTGTGTGGGTGAGTGGGTGGGTGGGTGTGTGGGTGGGTGAGTGGGTGGGTGAGTGGGTGGGTGAGTGGGTGTGTGGGTGAGTGGGTGGGTGGGTGAGTGGGTGAGTGGGTGTGTGGGTGAGTGAGTGGGTGGGTGTGTGGGTGAGTGGGTGGGTGGGTGTGTGGGTGGGTGTGTGAGTGGGTGGGTGGGTGAGTGGGTGGGTGGGTGAGTGGGTGGGTGTGTGGGTGAGTGGGTGGGTGGGTGTGTGGGTGGGTGTGTGAGTGGGTGGGTGGGTGAGTGGGTGGGTGAGTGGGTGGGTGAGTGGGTGAGTGGGTGGGTGGGTGAGTGGGTGAGTGGGTGGGTGGGTGAGTGGGTGGGTGAGTGGGTGGGTGGGTGAGTGGGTGGGTGGGTGGGTGGGTGAGTGGGTGGGTGGGTGAGTGGGTGGGTGGGTGAGTGGGTGGGTGGGTGAGTGGGTGGGTGAGTGGGTGGGTGGGTGAGTGGATGGGTGAGTGGGTGGGTGGGTGAGTGGGTGGATGTGTGGGTGAGTGAGTGAGTGGGTGAGTGGGTGGGTGGGTGTGTGGGTGGGTGGTGAGTGGGTGGGTGGGTGAGTGGGTGGGTGAGTGGGTAGGTGAGTGGGTGAGTGGGTGAGTGGGTGGGTGAGTGGGTGGGTGGGTGAGTGGGTAGGTGAGTGGGTGAGTGGGTGAGTGGGTAGGTGAGTGGGTGGGTGGGTGAGTGGGTGGGTGGGTGAGTGGGTGAGTGGGTGGGTGAGTGGGTAGGTGAGTGGGTGAGTGGGTGAGTGGGTGGGTGTGTGAGTGGGTGGGTGTGTGGGTGGGGAGGTGGGTGGGTGGGTGAGTGGGTAGGTGAGTGGGTGAGTGGAGGGGTGGGTGGGTAGGTGAGTGGGTGGGTGGGTGAGTGAGTGGGTGGGTAGGTGAGTGAGTGGGTGGGTAAATGGGTGAGTGGGTGGGTGAGTGGGTGGGTGAGTGGGTGGGTGAGTGGGTAGGTGAGTGGGTGAGTGGGTAGAATTGTAATGTATTACTTACTGTTAGTAGCTCAGCTTATTGGAGAGTATATTTAGTATATTGATGATAGTGATGTAGTTTATATTTTAGTTGTTTACGTGGTGGTTTAACTGCTGCAGCTACAGACCATTAACATTCCTTCCCTTTGTTAATGCTACCCCTACTCCCTCCCTTTGATGCTGCTAATCCTGCATAATGCACGGGCATAATATGACTTTGAAACCCCCCGACCACCTCCTACGCATTTCACAAGTAGTGACTAATCGCATATCTGCATTTCCCATAAATATGCTAAATTCCTCTTGACATGCAAATTCCTTTGTCAAGGCGCTCTTCCCCATCCAACCCAGCAGCTTCAATATACGCTGCCAAGCTTGGTGGTGTTCATTCAGACGCTGTCTTCTCGACAGACCTGTTCTTCACCTGAGGACGGCTGCTTGCGTTGTGGCCGAAACGTCGTGAGAATTGTTTTTTATTATGTTTTATTTTTATTATTTTATTATGTTTTATTTTTATTATTTTATTACTTCCCTTCTACGTGACGACTTTACCGAAAGAATCAAAAAGAAGGTAGGGGTGGCGTTTGTGCGCGGGCTACGAGACATCATAACAACAGTCTGGACCGCTGGATGGGTTCCGCAGAATTGGAAGGATGCCCTGGTGGTCCCCCTCTTTAAGAAGGGGGACCGTACCGACTGTGACAACTACAGGGGCATCTCACTCCTCAGTGTGAGGCCGGGAAAAGTCCTGGCAAGGATTATTCAACATCGCCTTGCCAGGCACGCTGAGGAGAGGCTTGCGGAGCCCCAATGCGGTTTCAGCAAAGGGCGGTCCTGCACAGATGCCATATTTTCTGTCCATCTGCTACAGCAGAGGTGTAGGGAATTCCAACAAGGCCTACAGTTCTGCTTTATTGACCTGGTCAAGGCCTATGATACCATCAGTAGGCCTGGGCTCTGGGTTGTTCTTCGTGCTTTCGGAGTCCCTGACCCTCTGCTCACGATCATTAAGGACCTTCATGATGGTGAGCGGGCCCGGGTAAAACTACGTGGCTGGGAGCCATTCCCTGTTCACCTTGGGGTGCGACATTATTGAACATTATTTCGACCGCGTAGTTCGTGAAGCCTTCAGTAGCTGTACTGGAGGAATTTCCATCTGGTACAGATACAACGGGAGGCTGATCGATGCCCGGGTGCGGTCAAGGGATGGCTCCCTATTGCTCAACCACGTTATGTATGCCGATGATCTGGTAATTGATGCTCACTCAGAGGAGGAGTTGGAGGCGCTGCTGCTGAACTTGGAGTGTGCCAGGTTCAGAAGCACTCCACCCCCCCAAATCCCAATTGGTGATGGGGCAGTTGTGGAGAAAGTGGAGAGAGTGGAGAGTTTCCCATACCTGGGCAGTGTGCTCATGACAGGCTCCGGTTTGGCAGCAAAAGTCTCACTCCGAATCAGTCTTTCATCGGCTGCGTAACGCCGCTGTGTGGAAGCGACCTGATCTGTGGCTCCACACAAAGCTTCAGGTCTTCTCGGCCACAGTCAGTCTATGGATTGTGCGAGGAGCTCACAAATCCTTGAAAGGTCTGGACACATTCCCATCGGTGAGCTCCTCCGGCAGGCAAGGCTGCGTTGGCTGGGTCATGTAGCCCGCATGCCCAGCCACCGCATGCCTAAACAGCTCTTGTTCGGCCGGATCGAGGGGGCTAAACGGGCGCGGCACGGGCTAGAGAAGAGATGGAGTGATGTGGTACAGGAGGACGTGGAGCTGAGTGGACTTGCCGATGACTGGTACCAGCGGTGTCAAGATCAGCCTCAGTGGAGGAGGCTCGTGAAGGACGCTACTGGGCAGTTGGAGGCAGTCGCCCTCCAACAACAACGGAGGGCGGAGGAGCGACGCTCACAACAACGAGCGGAGCGCCGGGTGGCTAAAGCACAGCAAGTTGGTACAGTAGGGGGTACAGGTGGTGCATCAGCCAGTCATCTCGGTCATCTCGGTCAGTCGACCCGTGGCACCTGCTGGGTCTGCCCCGTGACCTCCTGCCAGCGGGCGTTCGACACTTCACGTGGCCTCAAGGTGCACTTGGCCTGGCACAAGCATCGTGGTGACGTCACCGCCACTTAGTGGCGAATGGCGGTTGTTGTTGTCTGTGTGTCTGTGGGTGTGTGTCTGTGTGTGTGTGTCTGTGTGTCTGTGTGTATGTCTGTGTGTGTGTCTGTGTGTGTGTGTCTGTGTGTGTCTGTGTGTCTGTGTGTGTGTGTCTGTGTGTGTGTGTCTGTGTGTGTGTGTCTGTGTGTGTGTCTGTGTGTGTGGGTGTGTGTCTGTGTGTGTGTGTGTCTGTGTGTGTGTCTGTGTGTGTGTGTGTGTGTGTGTGTCTGTGTGTGTATGTGTGTCTGTGTGTGTGTGTGTGTGTGTGTGTGTCTGTGTGTGTGTGTGTGTGTGTCTGTGTGTGTGTGTCTGTGTGTGTGTGTTTCTGTGTGTGTGTGTATGTGTGTCTGTGTGTGTGTCTGTGTGTGTCTGTGTGTGTATGTGTGTCTGTGTGTGTGTGTCTGTGTGTGTGTGTCTGTGTGTGTGTGTGTGTGTCTGTGTGTGTGTGTCTGTGTGTGTGTGTTTCTGTGTGTGTGTGTGTGTGTGTCTGTGTGTGTGTGTTTCTGTTGTGTGTGTGTGTCTGTGTGTGTGTTCTGTGTGTGTGTGTCTGTGTGTCTGTGTGTGTGTCTGTGTGTCTGTGTGTGTGTGTCTGTGTGTGTGTCTGTTTCTCACCGGCAGACAGGACTGTCCATAAAAGCCGGCTGCAGATGTGTGTAGGAATCTGCCAAAGAAATCTGCACACAGACACACACAGGCAGACACACACAGGCAGACACACAGCCACGCATACATATACATACACAGATAGACACGCATACGTGTGTCCATGTGTGTCCGTGAGTGAATGAGTGGGTGAGTGGGTGAGCGAGTGGCTGTGTGAGTGCGTGGGTGAGTGTGTGAGTGAATGAGTGGGTGAGTGCGTGAATGAGTGAGCGAGTGGGTGAGTGAGTGTCCGTGTGTGTCCGTGAGTGTCCGTGTGTGTCCGTGTGTGTCCGTGTGTGTGCGTGTGTGTACGTGAGTGTCCGTGTGTGTCCGTGTGTGTCCGTGAGTGTCCGTGTGTGTCCGTGAGTGTCCGTGTGTGTCCGTGAGTGTCCGTGAGTGTCCGTGAGTGTCCGTGTGTGTCGGTGTGTGTCCGTGTGTGTCCGTGAGTGTCCGTGTGTGTCCGTGTGTGTCCGTGTGTGTCCGTGAGTGTCCGTGTGTGTCCGTGTGTGTCCGTGAGTGTCCGTGAGTGTGCGTGAGTGTCCGTGAGTGTCCGTGTGTGTGCGTGTCTGTGTGTGTGCGTGTGTGTGCGTCTGTGTGCGTGTGTGTGCGTGGGTGTGCGTGTGTGTCTGTGTGTGTGCGTGTGTGTGCGTGTGTGTCCGTGTGTGTGCGTGAGTGTCCGTGTGTGTCCGTGTGTGTCAGTGAGTGTCCGTGTGTGTCCGTGTGTGTCCGTGTGTGTGCGTGAGTGTCCGAGTGTGTCCGTGAGTGTCCGTGAGTGTCCGTGAGTGTCCGTGTGTGTCCGTGAGTGTCCGTGTGTGTGCGTGAGTGTCCGTGAGTGTCCGTGAGTGTCCGTGAGTGTGCGTGAGTGTCCGTGTGTGTCCGTGTGTGTGCGTGTGTGTACGTGAATGCCCGTGAGTGTCCGTGTGGGTGCGTGTGTGTACATGAGTGTCCGTGTGTGTCCGTGTGTGTCCGTGTGTGTCCGTGAGTGTCCGTGTGTGTCCGTGAGTGTCCGTGAGTGTCCGTGAGTGTCCGTGTGTGTCGGTGTGTGTCCGTGAGTGTCCGTGTGTGTCCGTGAGTGTCCGTGAGTGTCCGTGTGTGTCCGTGTGTGTCCGTGAGTGTCCGTGAGTGTGCGTGAGTGTCCGTGAGTGTCCGTGTGTGTGCGTGTGCGTGCGTGTCTGTGTGTGTGCGTGTGTGTGCGTCTGTGTGCGTGTGTGTGCGTGTGCGTGTGTGTCTGTGTGTGTGCGTGTGTGTGCGTCTGTGTGCGTGTGTGTGCGTGCGTGTGCGTGTGTGTCTGTGTGTGTGCGTGTGTGTGCGTGTGTGTCCGTGTGTGTGCCTGAGTGTCCGTGTGTGTCAGTGAGTGTCCGTGTGTGTCCGTGTGTGTCCGTGTGTGTCAGTGAGTGTACGTGAGTGTCCGTGTGTGTCCGTGTGTGTACGTGAGTGTCCGTGAGTGTCCGTGTGTGTGCGTGAGTGTCCGTGAGTGTCCGTGAGTGTCCGTGAGTGTCCGTGTGTGTCCGTGAGTGTCCGTGTGTGTCCGTGAGTGTCCGTGAGTGTCCGTGAGTGTGCGTGAGTGTCCGTGAGTGTCCGTGAGTGTCCGTGTGTGTCCGTGAGTGTCCGTGTGTGTGCGTGAGTGTCCGTGAGTGTCCGTGAGTGTCCGTGAGTGTGCGTGAGTGTCCGTGTGTGTGCGTGTGTGTACGTGAGTGTCCGTGAGTGTCCGTGTGTGTGCGTGTGTGTCCGTGTGTGTGCGTGAGTGTCCGTGTGTGTGCGTGTGTGTGCGTGTGTGTACGTGAGTGTCCGTGAGTGTCCGTGTGTGTGCGTGTGTGTACGTGAGTGTGCGTGAGTGTCCGTGTGTGTGCGTGTGTGTGCGTGTGTGTACGTGAGTGTCCGTGAGTGTGCGTGTGTGTGCGTGTGTGTGCGTGTGTGTGCGTGTGTGTGCGTGTGTGTGCGTGCGTGTGCGTGTGTGTGTGTGTGTGCGTGTGTGTGCGTGTGTGTGCGTGCGTGTGCGTGTGTGTCTGTGTTTGTGCGTGTGTGTGCGCGTGTGTCCGTGTGTGTCCGTGAGTGTCCGTGTGTGTCCGTGTGTGTCCGTGAGTGTCCGTGTGTGTCCGTGTGTGTCCGTGTGTGTCCGTGAGTGTCCGTGTGTATCCGTGTGTGTCCGTGTGTGTCCGTGTGTGTCCGTGAGTGTGCGTGTGTGTACGTGAGTGTGCGTGTGTGTGCGTGTGTCTCACCCAGGGGCTCCAGGGTGTCCATGAAGACGTCTTCCAGGTTGGGCTGCAGCTGATCCAGGCCGGGCTGAATCATGTCGGCATTGCCTACGTACGCTACACACACACACGCAGCGTTACGTACACACAGCATTACATACACACACAGAGTACACACACACACAGAGTACACACAGAGTACACACAGAGTACACACAGCATTGCCTACGTACGCTACACACACACAGAGTGCACGCAGAGTACACACAGAGTACACACACAGAGTACACACGGCATGACATACACACAGAGTACACACAGAGTACACACAGAGTACACACAGCATTGCCTACGTACGCTACACACACACAGAGTACACGCAGAGTACACACAGAGTACACACAGCATTGCCTACATACGCTACACACACACAGAGTACACGCAGAGTACACACAGAGTACACACACAGAGTACACACGGCATGACATACACACAGAGTACACACAGAGTACACACAGCATTGCCTACGTACGCTACACACACACAGAGTACACGCAGAGTACACACAGAGTACACACAGCATTGCCTACGTACGCTACACACACACACACACAGAGTACACGCAGAGTACACACAGAGTACACACACAGAGTACACACGGCATGACATACACACAGAGTACACACAGAGTACACACAGCATTGCCTACGTACGCTACACACACACACACACAGAGTGCACGCAGAGTACACACAGAGTACACACACAGAGTACACACGGCATGACATACACACAGAGTACACACAGAGTACACACAGCATTGCCTACGTACGCTACACACACACAGAGTACACGCAGAGTACACACAGAGTACACACAGCATTGCCTACGTACGCTACACACACACACACACAGAGTACACACAGAGTACACACACAGAGTACACACGGCATGACATACAGACAGAGTACACACAGAGTACACACACAGAGTAGACACGGCATTACATAGACACACACAGAGTACACACAGAGTACACACGGCATTACCTACGTACGCTACACACACACGCAGCGTTACGTACACACAGCATTACATACACACACATACATGTCCCCTCCGTGTGTCTCTGTGTGTCCCCGTGTCTCTCTCCCCGCGTCTCTCCCCGTGTCTCTCCCCGTGTCTCTCCCCATCTCTC
Organism: Lethenteron reissneri; assembly: GCF_015708825.2. NCBI lineage: Eukaryota > Metazoa > Chordata > Hyperoartia > Petromyzontiformes > Petromyzontidae > Lethenteron > Lethenteron reissneri. The sequence continues at coordinate 3,178,101 of NW_026891376.1, forward strand.
CCCGCGTCTCCCCCCGCGTCTCTCCCCGTGTCTCTCCCCGTGTCTCTCCCCGTGTCTCTCCCCGTGTCTCTCCTCGTGTCTCTCCCCGTGTCTCTCCCCGTGTCTCTCCTCGTGTCTCTCCTCGTGTCTTTCCCCATGTCTCTCCCCGTGTCTCTCCCCGTGTCTCTCCCCGTGTCTCTCCCCATGTCACTCTTTGTGTGTCTCTCCCCGCGTCTCTCCCCGCGTCTCTCCCCGCGTCTCTCCCCGCGTCTCTCCCCGCGTCTCTCCCCGTGCGTCTCCCCGTGTCTCTCTCCGTGTCTCTCTCCGTGTCTCTCCACGTGTCTCTGTGCGTGTCTCCGTGTCTCTCTGTGTGTGTCTCTCTCCGTGTCTCTCTCCGTGTCTCTCCACGTGTCTCTGTGCGTGTCTCCGTGTCTCTCTGTGTGTGTCTCTCTCTCTCTGTGTCTCTGTGTCTCTGTGCGTGTCTCCGTGTCTCTCTCTCTGTGTGTGTCTCTGTGTGTGTCTCTGTGTCTCTGTGTGTGTCTCACCGCCCACTTGTCCCCAGGGGTGCTGAGCGAGGCTTGAGAACAGCGTGTCTCTACCCGTGCCTCTCTCTGTGCGTGCCTCTGTGTGTGTCTCTGTGTGTGTCTCTGTGTCTCCCTGTGTCTCCCTATGTCTCCCTGTGTGTCTCTGTGTGTGTGTCTCTCTGTGTGTGTCTCTCTCTCTCTCTGTGTCTCTCTCTCTCTGTGTGTATCTCTCTGTGTGTGTCTCTGTGTCTCTGTGTCTCCCTGTGTGTCTCTGTGTGTGTGTCTCTCTGTGCGTGCCTCTGCGTGTGTCTCTGTGTGTGTCTCTGTGTCTCCCTGTGTCTCCCTATGTCTCCCTGTGTGTCTCTGTGTGTGTGTCTCTCTGTGTGTGTCTCTCTGTGTGTGTCTCTCTCTGTGTGTGTCTCTCTCTCTCTCTGTGTCTCTCTCTCTCTGTGTGTATATCTCTCTGTGTGTGTCTCTGTGTCTCCCTCTGTGTCTCTGTGTGTGTGTCTCTCTGTGCGTGCCTCTGCGTGTGTCTCTGTGTGTGTCTCTGTGTCTCCCTGTGTCTCCCTATGTCTCCCTGTGTGTCTCTGTGTGTGTGTCTCTCTGTGTGTGTCTCTCTGTGTGTGTCTCTCTCTGTGTGTGTCTCTCTCTCTCTCTGTGTCTCTCTCTCTCTGTGTGTATCTCTCTGTGTGTGTCTCTGTGTCTCTGTGTCTCCCTGTGTGTCTCTGTGTGTGTGTCTCTCTGTGCGTGCCTCTGCGTGTGTCTCTGTGTGTGTCTCTGTGTCTCCCTGTGTCTCCCTATGTCTCCCTGTGTGTCTCTGTGTGTGTGTCTCTCTGTGTGTGTCTCTCTGTGTGTGTCTCTCTCTGTGTGTGTCTCTCTCTCTCTCTGTGTCTCTCTCTCTCTGTGTGTATCTCTCTGTGTGTGTCTCTGTGTCTCTGTGTCTCCCTGTGTGTCTCTGTGTGTGTGTCTCTCTGTGCGTGCCTCTGCGTGTGTCTCTGTGTGTGTCTCTGTGTCTCCCTGTGTCTCCCTATGTCTCCCTGTGTGTCTCTGTGTGTGTGTCTCTGTGTGTGTGTCTCTCTGTGTGTGTCTCTCTCTGTGTGTGTCTCTCTCTCTCTCTGTGTCTCTCTCTCTCTGTGTGTATCGCTCTATGTGTGTCTCTGTGTCTCTGTGTCTCCCTGTGTGTCTCTGTGTGTGTGTCTCTCTGTGTGTGTCTCTCTGTGTCTCTGTGTCTCTGTGTGTCTCTCCCCGTGTGTCTCACCGCCCACTTGTCCCCAGGGGTGCTGAGCGAGGCTTGAGAACAGAGTGTCCGAGAAGTCCGACATCAGAGCATCGACATCAAACAGCAGCGACGGGTCTCCACCACCACAACCACCACCACCACCGCCACCACCGCCACCACCGCCACCACCACCACCGCCGCCACCACCGCCACCACCGCCACCGCCGCCACCACCGCCCACTCCTCCGTAGCCGGGCAGAGGAGCCTGGAGGTCTGGGCCCTCGGCCAGACGAGCCACTCGCTCCGATATCGCCTCCTCCTACACACACACACCCACAGTGATATACACTATACACTACTACACTACACACTACACTACTACACTACACTATACACTACACTATACACTACACTATACACTACACTATACACTACACTATACACTACACTATACACTACTACACTATACACTACACTACTACACTACACTACTACACTATTACACTACACTACACTATACACTACACTACACTACACACTACACTACACACTATACTATACACTACACTATACACTACACTATACACTACACTATACACTACACTATACACTACACTATACACTACTACACTATACACTACACTATA
>NW_026891376.1:3182969-3195469 GCF_015708825.2 Lethenteron reissneri
ACAACAACAACAACAACAACAACCGCCATTCGCCACTAAGTGGCGGTGACGTCACCACGATGCTTGTGCCAGGCCAAGTGCACCTTGAGGCCACGTGAAGTGTCGAAAGCCCGCTGGCAGGAGGTCACGGGGCAGACCCAGCAGGTGCCACGGGTCGACTGACCGAGATGACCGAGATGACTGGCTGATGCACCACCTGTGCCCCCTACTGTGCCAACTTGCTGTGCTTTAGCCACCCGGCGCTCCGCTCGTTGTTGTGAGCGTCGCTCCTCCGCCCTCCGTTGTTGTTGGAGGGCGACTGCCTCCAACTGCCCAGTAGCGTCCTTCACGAGCCTCCTCCACTGAGGCCGATCTTGACACCGCTGGTACCAGTCATCGGCAAGTCCACTCAGCTCCACGTCCTCCTGTACCACATCACTCCATCTCTTCTCCAGCCCGTGCCGCGCCCGTCTAGCCCCCTCGATCCGGCCGAACAAAAGCTGTTTAGGCATGCGGTGGCTGGGCATGCGGGCTACATGACCCAGCCAACGCAGCCTTGCCTGCCGGAGGAGCTCACTGATGGGACTTTGCCCAGATCTTTCAAGGATTTGTGAGCTCCTCACACAATCCAGCCTGGTTAAACCCAGGATGGATCGTAGGCAGGCCAGCCTAAATGTTTCCAACCGGCGAAGATGCTCCACCAGGGGGGTCCACGTCTCGCAAGCGTAGAGAAGGGAGGGAATGACCGTGGCCGAGAAGACCTGAAGCTTCGTGCGGAGCGACAGACCAGGTAGCTTCCACACAGCGTTACGCAACCGATGAAAAGATATTGCCGCTCGACTGATTCGGAGTGAGACCTCTGCTGATAGACTGGAGCCGGTCATAAGCACACTGCCCAGGTATGGGAAACTCTCCACTCTCTCCACAACTGCCCCATCACCAATTGGGAGTTGTGGGGGTGGAGTGTCCGATGGTACAAAATACCCAGGCAGGTGCTTGGTTTTGGTGGGGCTGATGGTAAGGCCCCACCTCTTAGTGGCACGCTCCAGTCTCAGCAGCAGCGTCTCCAACTCCTCTTCTGAATGAGCAGCTATTACCAAATCATCGGCATACATAACGTGGTTGACCAATAGGGAGCCATCCCTTGATCGCACCCGGGCGTCGATCAGCCTCCCATTATATCTGTACCAAACGGAAATTCCCCCGGTACAGCTATTGAAGGCTTCACGAACTACGCGGTCAAAATAGATGTTAAATAATGTGGGAGCCAGAGGACATCCCTGTCGCACCCCAAGGTGTACAGGGAAAGGCTCCGACTCCCGGCCACGTAGTTTTACCCGGGCCCGCTCACCATCATGAAGGTCCTTAATGATCGTGAGCAGAGGGTCAGGGACTCCGAAAGCACGAAGAACAACCCAGAGCCCAGTCCTACTGATGGTATCATAGGCCTTGACCAGGTCAATAAAGCAGAGATGTAGGTCTTTTTGGAATTCCCTACACCTCTGCTGTAGCAGACGGACAGAAAATATGGCATCTGTGCAGGACCGCCCTTTCCTGAAACCGCATTGGGGCTCCGCAAGCCCCTCCTCAGCGTGCCTAGCAAGGCGATGTTGAATAATCCTTGCCAGGACCTTACCCGGCACACTGAGGAGTGAGATGCCCCTGTAGTTGTTACAGTCGGTACGGTCCCCCTTCTTAAAGAGGGGGACCACCAGGGCATCCTTCCAGTCCTGCGGAACCCGTCCAGTGGTCCAGACTGTTGTTATGATGTCATATAGGGCAGTCTGTGCACAAACGCCACCCTCCCTCAGCATTTCGCTTGGGAGATCATCTCTGCCCGGTGCCTTCCCTGGTCTCAGACTCCTGGATCGCCCTCAGTACTTCCTCAACAGCTGGCACCTCAGCCAGCCACTCACAGGGGGTGACCTCTTCCAATATTTGAGGCACCGCAGCCTCAGCAGGGTTATCACCACTTTGTGCCATGATGTTTTCCTGGCTGAGAGAATTTCCCTCCCCCAGGACCTCACAGAAATGCTCAGCAAATCTGCAAACCTGTTCCTGGGGGTCGGAGATTGGATCACCGTTTTTTCCTCTAATGATGGTAATAGGTGTGGCGCTGCAGGTTACTTTTTTGATGGAGTTAAATAGTGATTTGTGATCACGGGCCACTGAGGCAGACTCCATCTCCTCAGCAACCCGCGACCACCACCCATCCTTACAGCGCCTTACGGCTCTCCGAACTTCTGAGCGAAGGCTGCGGTAAACCTCCTCATTCTCTGACGTGGGATGCTGTAGGCGATGAGAGTGGGCCTGTCGCTTTTTCTCAATTAACCTGAACACCTCCTCTGTCAGCCAGGGTTTCTGGGGAGGTCTGGACCGCGTACCCAAAGCAGCCATTGCAACTGCATGAGTCAGAGTCCTTAAACCCCATTTCCCCTCGACATCAGGAGGAGTGGGGGACGATGCCAACCCCAGCCGCAAGCGATGATGAAATTCTCGCTTGCAACTTTGATCAGCTAACTGAGACCAGGCCACTTTTGGTTGGAATGGGATCCTGGGTGTACACCCACCACCGGAGTGGAAGAATGGCAGGCGCATCTTACAGATGACTAGTCGATGGTCAGAGGACAGATCAGCTCCACGGTAGGTCCTGGTGTCAAGGACATGGGCTCGCATCCGCTGGTCCGTCACTATGTAGTCCAGCAGATGTTCTTGCTTGGACCCGGCATGTATCCATGATGTTGTGTGGATGCGCCGATGCCGGAAGAGCGTGTTGGTAATTACAAGCCCATGGGCTGCACAAAAATCTAGCAGCCTCCTACCGTTATTATTGAGCTGATCTGGCCCATGCCTTCCAATCACTCCAGACCAGGTGTCAGCATCATGACCAACTCGGGCATTGAAGTCACCCAACAAGATGACTCTGTCCCGAGTGGCCACTTTAGCCAGCACCTGTGACAGGAGGTCATAGAAAGCGTCTGACTCATCGGCTTTGCCTGCATCCCTCCACGGATGTTCGTCTTCGGTGGGGGCATAAGTAACCACGACCACCACTCCTCGCCTCTGGTTGATGGGAAGGCGAGCCCAAAGTATCCTGGGGCTTACAGCTTCCCACACCTCACCGCCACGCTCCCACGCCCCCTTCATTCTTTTGTTCAGAAGAAGAGCCACACCCTGTTGTTTGGCAGTCTCCTGCCCCGAGTAGAGGACTGTCCACCCCTCATGGTGGCAGGAGCCAGAACCGGTCCACCGGACCTCCTGAATGCCACAGAGATCCAGGCGGTACCGGTCCAGCTCCCGACAGAGAAGTGGCAGCCTCTCCTCCGCAGTGAGCGTTCGAACATTCCACGTGGCCATCCACACACACACAGACACACACACACACACAGACACACACACACACACACAGACACACACACACAGACACACACACACACAGACAGACACACACACAGACAGACAGACACACACACACAGACACACACACAGATAGACATGTCAGTCAGTAAGTCAGTCACTCAGTTAGTCACTCAGTCAGTCTCTCAGTCAGTCACTCACACAGTCACTTAGTCACGCAGTTAGTTACTCAGTTAGTCACTCAGTCACTCACACACTCACTTAGTCAGTCACTCAGTCAGTCACTCACTCACTCACTCACCCACTCAATCACACACTCACTCAGTCACTCAGTCACTCAGTCACTCAGTCACTCAGTCAGTCACTCAGTCACTCACTCACTCAGTCACTCAGTCAGTCACTCACTCACTCACTCACCCACTCACTCACACAGTCAGCCACTCACTCAGTCACTCAGTCACCCACTCACTCACACACTCACTCAGTCAGTCACTCAGTCACTCACTCACTCACACACTCAGTCAGTCACTCAATTACACACTCACCCACCCACTCACTCAGTCAATCATGATGATGATGCTACTTCTACTGCCGCTACTGATGATGCTGATTATGCTGCTGATGATGATGCTACTGATGCTGATGATGCTGCTGCTGATAATGATGACACGGATGCTGCTGCTGATACTGCTGATACTGATGATACTGCTGCTGATGATGATGCTGATGATGCTGACGATGATGCTGCTGATGATGACACTGATACTGACGATGCTGATGATGATGATGGCACTGATGATGATGCTGATGATGATGATGCTGCTGATGATGATGACGATGATGATGTTGACACTGATGATGATGACACTGACACTGACACTGCTGATGATGACACTGACGATGACGATGATGACGATGACACCGATGATGATGATGACGATGATGACACTGGCACTGATGATGATGCTGATGATGATGCTGCTGCTGATGATGATGACGATGATGATGTTGACACTGATGATGATGACACTGACACTGACACTGCTGATGATGACACTGACGATGACGATGATGACGATGACACCGATGATGATGATGACGATGACGATGATGACGATGACACCGATGATGATGATGACGATGACGACGATGACGATGACACTGATGATGATGATGACGATGACGATGATGACGATGACACCGATGATGATGATGACGATGACGACGATGATGATGATGACGATGACGACGATGACGATGACACTGATGATGATGATGACGATGACGATGATGACGATGACACCGATGATGATGATGACGATGACGACGATGATGATGATGACGATGACGATGATGACGATGACACCGATGATGATGATGACGATGACGACGATGACGATGACACTGATGATGATGATGACGATGACGACGATGACGATGACGATGATGACGATGACACCGATGATGATGATGACGATGACGATGACGACGATGACACTGATGATGATGATGACGATGACACCGATGATGATGACGACGACGACGACGATGACACAGATGATGATGATGACGATGACGATGACGACGATGACACAGATGATGATGACACCGATGACAATGACGACACAGATGACGATGACACCGATGACGATGACGACGATGACACCGATGATGATGATGATGATGACGATGACGACACAGATGACGATGACACAGATGATGATGACGACGATGACACCGATGATGATGATGACGATGACGATGATGATGATGACACAGATGATGATGACGACGATGACACAGATGATGATGATGACGATGACGATGATGATGATGACACAGATGATGATGATGACACAGATGATGATGACACAGATGATGATGATGACGATGACGACGATGATGACACTGACACTGACACTGCTGATGATGACACTGATGATGACACTGCTGATGATGATGACACTGACACTGCTGATGATGATGCTGATGACGATGACGACGACCTCCCACCTCGGCGTCGCCGCCCCTCTGACTCTCCTCTCCGCCCTCCAGCTGCTGCTGATGATGACACTGATGATGACACTGCTGATGATGATGACACTGACACTGACACTGCTGATGATGATGCTGATGACGATGACGACGACCTCCCACCTCGGCGTCGCCGCTCTTCTGAGTCTCCTCTCCGACCTCCAGCGGCGTCACGAAGTTGCACACCGGGTTCCTCTGCCGCGTCACGTCTGACAAAGACAAAGAGACCCCCAGGTAGCCTCCAGCAGCAGCAGGGGCAAGTGCTGTCAGTAGCAGCAGCAGTAGCAGCAGCAGGGGCAAGTGCTGTCAGTAGCAGCAATAGCGCCCATAGACACAAAGCTCCCCCAGGTAGCCTCTAGCTGGAGTAGGGGCAAGTGCTGTCAGTAGCAGCAGCATCGCCCATAGACACAAAGATCCCCCAGGTAGCCTCTAGCAGCAGCAGGGGCAAGTGCTGTGAGTGGCAGCAGCAGCGCCTATAGAGACAAAGCTCCCCCAGGTAGCCTCTAGCTGTAGCAGGGGCAAGTGCTGTTAGTTGCTCTGCCGCGTCACATCTGCCAAAGACAAAGAGCCCCCAGGTAGCCTCCAGCTGTGCAGCAGGGGCAAGTGCTGGGAGTAGCAGCAGCAGGGGCAAGTGCTGTTAGTTGCTCTGCCTATAGACACAAAGACAAAGAGCCCCCAGGTAGCCTCTAGCTGTAGTAGGGGCAAGTGCTGTCAGTAGCAGCAGCAGCAGCAGTAGCAGTAGCGCCTATAGACACAAAGACAAAGAGCCCCCAGGTAGCCTCTAGCAGTAGCAGGGGCAAGTGCTGTGAGTAGCAGCAGCAGCATCGCCCATAGGCACAAAAAAAAGAGCCCCCAGGTAGCCTCTAGCAGCAGTAGGGGCAAGTGCTGTGACTAGCAGGAGCAGCAGCGCCCATAGACACAAAGATCCCCCAGGTAGCCTCTAGCAGCAGTAGGGGCAAGTGCTGTTAGCGAGCGCCTTGCTAACCGCTACACTACCACAGACACACACAGACACACACACAGACACACACACACACACAGACACACACACACACACACAGACACACACAGACACACACACACACACACAGACACACACACACACAGACACACACACACACAGACACACACACACACACAGACACACACACACACAGACACACACACACACAGACACACAGACAACAACAACAACCGCCATTCGCCACTAAGTGGCGGTGACGTCACCACGATGCTTGTGCCAGGCCAAGTGCACCTTGAGGCCACGTGAAGTGTCGAACGCCCGCTGGCAGGAGGTCACGGGGCAGACCCAGCAGGTGCCACGGGTCGACTGACCGAGATGACCGAGATGACTGGCTGATGCACCACCTGTGCCCCCTACTGTACCAACTTGCTGTGCTTTAGCCACCCGGCGCTCCGCTCGTTGTTGTGAGCGTCGCTCCTCCGCCCTCCGTTGTTGTTGGAGGGCGACTGCCTCCAACTGCCCAGTAGCGTCCTTCACGAGCCTCCTCCACTGAGGCCGATCTTGACACCGCTGGTACCAGTCATCGGCAAGTCCACTCAGCTCCACGTCCTCCTGTACCACATCACTCCATCTCTTCTCCAGCCCGTGCCGCGCCCGTCTAGCCCCCTCGATCCGGCCGAACAAAAGCTGTTTAGGCATGCGGTGGCTGGGCATGCGGGCTACATGACCCAGCCAACGCAGCCTTGCCTGCCGGAGGAGCTCACTGATGGGACTTTGCCCAGATCTTTCAAGGATTTGTGAGCTCCTCACACAATCCAGCCTGGTTAAACCCAGGATGGATCGTAGGCAGGCCAGCCTAAATGTTTCCAACCGGCGAAGATGCTCCACTAGGGGGGTCCACGTTTCGCAAGCGTAGAGAAGGGAGGGAATGACCGTGGCCGAGAAGACCTGAAGCTTCGTGCGGAGCGACAGACCAGGTAGCTTCCACACAGCGTTACGCAACCGATGAAAAGATATTGCCGCTCGACTGATTCGGAGTGAGACCTCTGCTGATAAACTGGAGCCGGTCATAAGCACACTGCCCAGGTATGGGAAACTCTCCACTCTCTCCACAACTGCCCCATCACCAATTGGGAGTTGTGGGGGTGGAGTGTCCGATGGTACAAAATACCCAGGCAGGTGCTTAGTTTTGGTGGGGCTGATGGTAAGGCCCCACCTCTTAGTGGCACGCTCCAGTCTCAGCAGCAGCGTCTCCAACTCCTCTTCTGAATGAGCAGCTATTACCAAATCATCGGCATACATAACGTGGTTGACCAATAGGGAGCCATCCCTTGATCGCACCCGGGCATCGATCAGCCTCCCATTATATCTGTACCAAATGGAAATTCCCCCGGTACAGCTATTGAAGGCTTCACGAACTACGCGGTCAAAATAGATGTTAAATAATGTGGGAGCCAGAGGACATCCCTGTCGCACCCCAAGGTGTACAGGGAAAGGCTCCGACTCCCGGCCACGTAGTTTTACCCGGGCCCGCTCACCATCATGAAGGTCCTTAATGATCGTGAGCAGAGGGTCAGGGACTCCGAAAGCACGAAGAACAACCCAGAGCCCAGTCCTACTGATGGTATCATAGGCCTTGACCAGGTCAATAAAGCAGAGATGTAGGTCTTTTTGGAATTCCCTACACCTCTGCTGTAGCAGACGGACAGAAAATATGGCATCTGTGCAGGACCGCCCTTTCCTGAAACCGCATTGGGGCTCCGCAAGCCTCTCCTCAGCGTGCCTAGCAAGGCGATGTTGAATAATCCTTGCCAGGACCTTACCGGGCACACTGAGGAGTGAGATGCCCCTGTAGTTGTTACAGTCGGTACGGTCCCCCTTCTTAAAGAGGGGGACCACCAGGGTATCCTTCCAGTCCTGCGGAACCCGTCCAGTGGTCCAGACTGTTGTTATGATGTCATATAGGGCAGTCTGTGCACAAACGCCACCCTTCCTCAGCATTTCGCTTGGGAGATCATCTCTGCCCGGTGCCTTCCCTGGTCTCAGACTCCGGATCGCCCTCAGTACTTCCTCAACAGCTGGCACCTCAGCCAGCCACTCACAGGGGGTGACCTCTTCCAATATTTGAGGCACCGCAGCCTCAGCAGGGTTATCATCACTTTGTGCCATGATGTTTTCCTGGCTGAGAGAATTTCCCTCCCCCAGGACCTCACAGAAATGCTCAGCAAATCTGCAAACCTGTTCCTGGGGGTCGGAGATTGGATCACCGTTTTTTCCTCTAATGATGGTAATAGGTGTGGCGCTGCAGGTTACTTTTTTGATGGAGTTAAATAGTGATTTGTGATCACGGGCCACTGAGGCAGACTCCATCTCCTCAGCAACCCGCGACCACCACCCATCCTTACAGCGCCTTACGGCTCTCCGAACCTCCGAGCGAAGGCTGCGGTAAGCCTCAACATTCTCTGACGTGGGATGCTGTAGCCGATGAGAGTGGGCCTGTCGCTTTTTCTCAACTAACCTGAATACCTCTTCTGTCAGCCAGGGTTTCTGGGGAGGTCTGGACCATGTACCCAAAGCAGCCATTGCAGCTGCATGAGTCACAGTCTAAAACCTCGCCCATTTACCCTCGACATCAGGTGGAGTGGGGGGCGATGCCAACCCCAGCTGCAAGCGATGATGAAATTCTCGCTTGCAACTTTCATCAGCTAACTGAGACCAGGCCACTTTTGGTTGGAATGGGATTCTGGGTGTACACCCACCACCGGAGTGGAAGAAAGGCAGGCGCATCTTACAGATGACTAGTCGATGGTCAGAGGGCAGATCAGCTCCACGGTAGGTCCTGGTGTCAAGGACATGGGCTCGCATTTGCTGGTCCGTCACTATGTAGTCCAGCAGATGCTCTTGCTTGGACCCGGCATGTATCCATGATGTTGTGTGGATGCGCCGATGCCGGAAGAGCGTGTTAGTAATTACAAGCCCATGGGCTGCACAAAAATCTAGCAGCCTCCTACCGTTATTATTGAGCTGATCTGGCCCATGCCTTCCAATCACTCCAGACCAGGTGTCAGCATCATGACCAACTCGGGCATTGAAGTCACCCAACAAGATGACTCTGTCCCGAGTGGCCACTTTAGCCAGCACCTGTGACAGGAGGTCATAGAAAGCGTCTGACTCATCGGCTTTGCCTGCATCCCTCCACGGATGTTCGTCTTCGGTGGGGGCATAAGTAACCACGACCACCACTCCTCGCCTCCGGTTGATGGGAAGGCGAGCCCAAAGTATCCTGGGGCTTACAGCTTCCCACACCTCACCGCCACGCTCCCACGCCCCCTTCATTCTTTTGTTCAGAAGAAGAGCCACACCCTGTTGTTTGGCAGTCTCCTGCCCCGAGTAGAGGACTGTCCACCCCTCATGGTGGCAGGAGCCAGAGCCGGTCCACCGGACCTCCTGAATGCCACAGAGATCCAGGCGGTACCGGTCCAGCTCCCGACAGAGGAGTGGCAGCCTCTCCTCCGCAGTGAGCGTTCGAACATTCCACGTGGCCATCCGCAATGGTTTTTTGTTGTTTCTGGAGGAGCCCCGAGTGTGAAGATTCAATCTCCTGGCTCCACCAAATGAGGTTTGGCCAGGAGACGTCATAAAAGCCTGACCCCCCGGGGCCTCCGGCACAAGCTTATTAGTTACCGGTTTATGTTTAGTTCAAAGTTTACTGGTGGTTAATTGAAGGTGGAGGGGTTACCAGCCCCTCGCACCCGTCCAGAGCCCCCGTTTAGCCGCTGTGGTGGTCACACACAGACACACACAGACACACACACGCACTGTACACACACTACACCCACTGTAATACGCACGCGTGTGTACAGTGTGTGGGTGTGTACAGTGTGTACAGTGTTCGTGTGTACAGTGAACAGTGTGTACAGTGTTCGTGTGTACAGTGTGTACAGTGTTCGTGTGTGCAGTGTGAACAGTGTGCGTGTGTACAGTGTTCACAGTGTGCGTGTGTACAGTGTGTACAATGTACAGTGTGTACAGTGAGGGGCCTCACACTGCAGGTGCCAGGCCCGCCAGATCGCGTTGTTGAGGCGGATTTTGTCCTTCCACAGCAGACGCAGCCCCTTGAACGTCTTCCACTTGGGAGACACGAGCTTGCCGCTGGGACACACGGAGACACACGGGGAGACACACGCGGAGACATGGAGACACGGGGAGACACACGGGGACAGACACCAGCTTGCCGCTGGGACACGCGGAGACACAGGGAGACACACGGGGACAGACACCAGCTTGCCGCTGGGACACGCGGAGACACGGGGACAGAGACACAAGGAGACACAAGGAGACACAGGGAGACACCAGCTGGCCGCTGGGACACGCGGAGACACGGAGACACGGGGACAGAGACACGAGGAGACACATGGAGACACCAACTTGCCGCTGGGACACGCGGAGACACGGGGAGACACACGGGGACACATGGAGACACAGGGAGACACACGGAGACACAGGGAGACACAGAGAGACACAGAGACACCCACTTGCCGCTGGGACACGCGGAGACACGCGGAGACACGCGGAGACACACGGAGACAGAGACACCAACTTGCCGCTGGGACACGCGGACACAGAGAGACACACGCGGAGACAGGGAGACAGAGACACCAACTTGCCGCTGGGACACGCGGAGACACGCGGAGACACACGGAGACACACGGAGACACCAACTTGCCGCTGGGACACGCGGAGACACACGGAGACACACGGAGACACCAACTTGCCGCTGGGACACGCGGACACAGAGAGACACACGCGGAGACAGGGAGACAGAGACACCAACTTGCCGCTGGGACACGCGGACACAGAGAGACACACGCGGAGACAGGGAGACAGAGACACCAACTTGCCGCTGGGACACGCGGAGACACACGGAGACACCAACTTGCCGCTGGGACACGCGGACACAGAGAGACACACGCGGAGACAGGGAGACAGAGACACCAACTTGCCGCTGGGACACGCGGAGACACACGGAGACAGAGACACCAACTTGCCGCTGGGACACGCAGAGACACACGCGGGGAAAGGGAGACAGAGACACCAACTTGCCGCTGGGACACGCGGAGACACACGGAGACAGAGACACCAACTTGCCGCTGGGACACGCGGACACAGAGAGACACACGCGGAGACAGGGAGACAGAGACACCAACTTGCCGCTGGGACACGCGGAGACACGCGGAGACACACGGAGACACACGGAGACAGGGAGACACCAACTTGCCGCTGGGACACGCAGAGACACACGGAGACACACGGAGACACGCGGAGACACACGGAGACACATGGAGACAGGGAGACAGAGACACCAACTTGCCGCTGGGACACGCAGAGACACGCGGAGACACACGGAGACACACGGAGACAGGGAGACAGAGACACCAACTTGCCGCTGGGACACGCGGAGACACACGGAGACACACGGAGACAGGGAGACAGAGACACCAACTTGCCGCTGGGACACGCAGAGACACACGGAGACACACGGAGACACACGCGGGGAAAGGGAGACAGAGACACCAACTTGCCGCTGGGACACGCGGAGACACACGGAGACACACGGAGACAGGGAGACAGAGACACCAACTTGCCGCTGGGACACGCAGAGACACACGGAAACAGGGAGACAGAGACACCAACTTGCCGCTGGGACACGCGGAGACACACGGAGACACACGGAGACAGGGAGACAGAGACACCAACTTGCCGCTGGGACACGCAGAGACACACGGAGACAGGGAGACAGAGACACCAACTTGCCGCTGGGACACGCGGAGACACACGGAGACACACGGAGACAGGGAGACAGAGACACCAACTTGCCGCTGGGACACGCAGAGACACACGGAAACAGGGAGACAGAGACACCAACTTGCCGCTGGGACACGCGGAGACACACGGAGACACACGAGGACAGGGAGACAGAGACACCAACTTGCCGCTGGGACACGCAGAGACACACGGAGACAGGGAGACAGAGACACCAACTTGCCGCTGGGACACGCGGAGACACACGGAGACACACGGAGACAGGGAGACAGAGACACCAACTTGCCGCTGGGACACGCGGAGACACACGGAGACAGGGAGACAGAGACACCAACTTGCCGCT
>NW_026891376.1:3202969-3207056 GCF_015708825.2 Lethenteron reissneri
TCAGTGAGCGAGCGAGTGACTGAGTGAGCGAGTGAGTGGCTCAGTGAGCGAGCGAGTGACTGAGCGAGTGGCTCAGTGAGCGAGCGAGTGGCTGAGTGAGCGAGTGGCTGAGCGAGTGAGTGAGTGGCTGAGCGAGTGAGTGAGTGGCTGAGCGAGCGAGCGAGTGAGCGGATGAGCGAGTGAGCGAGCGAGTGAGCGAGCGGCTGAGCGAGTGAGTGGCTCAGTGAGTGAGCCAGTGAGTGGCTCAGCGAGCGTGTCTCCCCTACCTGTAGGCGAGGCTCATGCACTCGAAGAGCCGCGTGAGTGGGTGGGTGAGTGAGTGAGTGGCTGAGCGAGTGGCTGAGCGAGCGGCTGAGCGAGTGAGTGGCTGAGCGAGCGAGCGAGTGGCTCAGCGAGTGGCTCAGCGAGCGAGTCTCCGCTACCTGTAGGCGAGGCTCATGCACTCGAAGAGCCGCGTGAGTGGGTGGGTGAGTGAGTGAGTGGCTGAGCGAGTGAGCGAGCGAGCGAGTGAGCGAGTGGCTGAGCGAGTAGCTGAGTGAGTGGCTGAGTGAGTGAGTGGCTCAGCGAGCGTGTCTCCCCTACCTGTAGGCGAGGCTCATGCACTCGAAGAGCCGTGTGAGTGAGTGGGTGGGTGAGCGAGCGAGTGAGTGGCTGAGCGAGTGAGTGGATGAGTAAGTGGCTGAGTGAGTGAGTGAGCGAGCGAGCGAGTTGAGCGAGCGTGTCTCCCCTACCTGTAGGCGAGGCTCATGCACTCAAAGAGCCGCGTGAGTGAGTGGGTGGGTGAGCGAGCGAGTGAGTGGCTGAGCGAGTGAGTGGATGAGTAAGTGGCTGAGTGAGTGAGTGAGCGAGCGAGTGAGTGGCTCAGCGAGCATGTCGCCCCTACCTGTAGGCGAGGCTCATGCACTCGAAGAGCCGCGTGAGTGAGTGGGTGGGTGAGCGAGCGAGTGAGTGGCTGAGCGAGTGAGTGGATGAGTAAGTGGCTGAGTGAGTGAGTGAGCGAGCGAGTGAGTGGCTCAGCGAGCATGTCGCCCCTACCTGTAGGCGAGGCTCATGCACTCGAAGAGCCGCGTGAGTGAGTGGGTGGGTGAGCGAGCGAGTGAGTGACTGAGCGAGTGAGTGGATGAGTAAGTGGCTGAGTGAGTGAGCGAGCGAGTTGAGCGAGCGTGTCGCCCCTACCTGTAGGCGAGGCTCATGCACTCGAAGAGCCGCGTGAGTGAGTGGGTGGGTGAGCGAGCGAGTGAGTGGCTGAGCGAGCGAGCGAGTGAGCGAGTGGCTGAGCGAGTAGCTGAGTGAGTGGCTGAGTGAGTGAGTGGCTCAGCGAGCGTGTCTCCCCTACCTGTAGGCGAGGCTCATGCACTCGAAGAGCCGCGTGAGTGGGTGGGTGAGTGAGTGAGTGGCTCAGCGAGCGTGTCGCCCCTACCTGTAGGCGAGGCTCATGCACTCGAAGAGCCGCGTGAGTGAGTGGGTGAGTGAGTGAGTGGCTCAGCGAGCGTGTCTCCCCTACCTGTAGGCGAGGCTCATGCACTCGAAGAGCCGCGTGAGTGGGTGGGTGAGTGAGTGAGTGGCTCAGCGAGCGTGTCTCCCCTACCTGTAGGCGAGGCTCATGCACTCGAAGAGCCGCGTGAGTGAGTGGGTGAGTGAGTGAGTGGCTCAGCGAGCGTGTCTCCCCTACCTGTAGGCGAGGCTCATGCACTCGAAGAGCCGCGTGAGTGGGTGGGTGAGTGAGTGAGTGGCTCAGCGAGCGTGTCTCCCCTACCTGTAGGCGAGGCTCATGCACTCGAAGAGCCGCGTGAGTGGGTGGGTGAGTGAGTGAGTGGCTCAGCGAGCGTGTCGCCCCTACCTGTAGGCGAGGCTCATGCACTCGAAGAGCCGCGTGAGCGACGCGTCGATGGAGAGCCGCGACGAGGCCCGCGGCCCGTAGCGGTAGGTGCACAAAGTCGACCCTCGCCCATCGCCCCCCCCTCGGCCCCTCCCCTCGGCCCCTCCCCCCTGCCCCTCCCCCCCCCGCCTCCCCCCCCCCCGCCTCCCCACCGCCACCGCCACCACCGCCACCGCCGCCACCACCGCCACCGCCACCACCGCCCTCGCCACCACCGCCGGCGTGACGGAACCTGCGTCGATGTTCGTCGCTGTGCGGACGCGACACCATGAAGTGTCCGCTGTGGATGATCTGCCGGGCGGTGCCGCCACCGCCACCACCACCACCACCACCGCCACCACCGCCACCACCACCGCCCACGTGATGATGGTGGTGGCGGTGGTGGCGGTGGTGGGAATAACCGCCACCACCACCGCCGCCTGCCCATTCACTCGACGCGGCAACCGCTGACGGGGAATGTGAACGGTACGGCATCAACGCTCCACCACCATCACCACCTCCACCATCACCTCCACCACCTCCTCCTCCCTGCTGCTGCTGCTGCTTCTTGTTGTCCGTGTGGCAGCGCCGGGTGCCCAGGTAGAAGCTGGCACGGGTGGCACCAGCAGCGGGTGTGCAACAGGAGGTGGAGGTGGTGGTGCAGGTGGTGCAGCAGGAGGTGCAGGTGGTGGTGGTGGAGGTGGTGGAGGTGGTGGAGGCTTTCGCTGTCAAGCAGCAGACAGCGCCGGCGATGATCCTGCTGCTGCTGATGCTGCTGCTGATGCTGCTGATGCCGCTGACGGTGACGATGACACCGCTGGTGTCGTGGGAGGAGCGGCCCATGATGGGCTGGGAGGAGGAGGTGGTGGTGGGGGGTTTGGGGGGGACAGGCGAGTGAGTGGGTGGACAGGTGAGTGAGTGTGTGAGTGGGTAGGCGAGTGAGTGAGTGGGTGGGTGAGTGTGTGAGTGTGTGAGTGGGTGAGTGTGTGAGTGTGTGAGTGGGTGAGTGTGTGAGTGTGTGAGTGGCTGAGTGGGTGGGTGGGTGAGTGAGTGTGTGAGTGGGTGAGTGAGTGGGTGAGTGAGTGGGTGGGTGAGTGTGTGAGTGAGTGTGTGAGTAAGTGTGTGAGTGAGTGAGTGTGTGAGTGGGTGAGTGTGTGAGTGTGTGAGTGTGTGAATGGGTGAGTGTGTGAGTGAGTGAGTGGGTGAGTGAGTGTGAGTGTGTGTGTGAGTGTGTGAGTGAGTGGGTGAGTGAGTGGGTGAGTGAGTGGGTGAGTGAGTGAGTGTGTGAGTGGGTGAGTGAGTGGGTGAGTAAGTGTGTGAGTGAGTGAGTGTGAGTGTGTGAGTGTGTGAGTGTGTGAGTGGGTGAGTGTGTGAGTGGGTGAGTGGGTGAGTGTGTGAGTGCGTGAGTGTGTGAGTGGGTGAGTGTGTGAGTGTGTGAGTGGGTGAGTGGGTGGGTGGGTGAGTGAGTGTGTGAGCGAGTGAGTGAGTGAGCGAGTGAGTGAGCGAGCGAGTGGGTGAGTGAGCGGGTGGGTGAGTGAGTGTGTGAGTGTGTGAGTGGGTGAGTGAGTGGGTGAGTGGGTGAGTGGGTGAGTGAGCGGGTGGGTGAGTGAGTGTGTGAGTGTGTGAGTGAGTGTGTGAGTGGGTGAGTGGGTGAGTGAGTGGGTGGGTGAGTGAGTGTGTGAGTGTGTGAGTGGGTGAGTGTGTGAGTGTGTGAGTGAGTGTGTGAGTGGGTGAGTGGGTGGGTGAGTGTGTGAGTGTGTGAGTGGGTGAGTGAGTGAGTGAGTGGGTGAGTGAGTGGGTGGGTGAGTGTGTGAGTGTGTGAGTGTGTGAGTGGGTGAGTGAGTGAGTGGGTGAGTGTGTGAGTGAGTGGGTGAGCGAGCGAGCGAGTGGGTGGGTGAGTGAGTGGGTGGGTGAGTGTGTGAGTGGGTGAGTGACTGTGTGAGTAACTGAGTGAGTGAGTGAGCGAGCGAGTGGGTGGGTGAGTGAGTGTGTGAGTGGGTGAGTGAGTGGGTGGGTGAGTGAGTGAGTGTGTGAGTGTGTGAGTGGGTGAGTGACTGAGTGAGTGAGTGAGCGAGCAAGTGGGTGAGTGAGTGAGTGGGTGGGTGAGTGAGTGGGTGAGTGTGTGAGTGAGTGAGTGAGCGAGCGAGTGGGTGGGTGAGTGAGTGTGTGAGTGTGTGAGTAGGTGAGTGACTGTGTGAGTAACTGAGTGAACGAGCGAGTGAGTGAGCG
>NW_026891376.1:3207556-3216648 GCF_015708825.2 Lethenteron reissneri
GGACGCTACTGGGCAGTTGGAGGCAGTCGCCCTCCAACAACAACGGAGGGCGGAGGAGCGACGCTCACAACAACGAGCGGAGCGCCGGGTGGCTAAAGCACAGCAAGTTGGCACAGTAGGGGGCACAGGTGGTGCATCAGCCAGTCATCTCGGTCATCTCGGTCAGTCGACCAGTGGCACCTGGGTCTGCCCCGTGACCTCCTGCCAGCGGGCTTTCGACACTTCACGTGGCCTCAAGGTGCACTTGGCCTGGCACAAGCATCGTGGTGACGTCACCGCCACTTAGTGGCGAATGGCGGTTGTTGTTGTTGTTGTCAGTGTGTGTGTCTGTGTGTAGTGCGTGTGTGTGTGTGTGTCTATGTGTCTGTGTGTGTGTCTGTGTATGTAGTGAGTGTGTGTGTCTGTATGTGTGTGTCTGTGTGTGTGTGTATCTATATGTAGTGTGTCTGTGTGTGTGCCATCTCGCCCTTGCCCCTGCGAGCCTCGTGGTCTAGCTGGGACCGCTCTACCTGTGTCTGTGTGAGGGTTTCTCTCAGAGTTCCGCTCGTGACAGTGAGGCATTTGAACATTTTGTACAGTGCGTGTGTACAGTGCCATGTGTGTGTCTGTGTGTGTGTGTCTGTGTGTGTGTGTCTGTGTGTGTGTCTGTGTGTCTGTGTGTGTCTGTGTGTGTTTGTATGTGTGTGAGTGTCTGTGTGTGTGTGTTTGTCTGTGTGTGTGTCTGTGTGTGTCTGTGTGTGTGTTTGTATGTGTGTCTGTGAGTGTGTGTCTGTGTGTGTGTCTGTGTGTCTGTGTGTGTTTGTATGTGTGTGAGTGTCTGTGTCTGTGAGTGTGTGTCTGTGTGTGTCTGTGTGTCTGTGTGTGTCTGTGTGTGTTTGTATGTGTGTGAGTGTCTGTGTGTGTGTGTTTGTCTGTGTGTGTGTAGGTGTGTGTGTCAGTGAACCGGTATCGTAGCGCGCTAACCGCTGCACCACAGCTCCCCACCTACACACATACACACCTACATACACCTACACACACATACCTACACCGACACACACACACCTACACACACACACACCTACACACACACCTACATACACACCTACACACACACCGACACACACACACCTACACACACATACCTACACCGACACACATACACACACCTACACACACACACCTACACACACCTACACACACCTACACACACACCTACACACACTTACACCTACACACACACCTATACACACACACACCCACACACACCTCCACACATACACACACACATACACACACACATACCTACTCCGACACACACACACACCTACACACACACACCTACACACACACCTACACACAATCTTACACACACCTACACACACACACCTACACAACCAACACACACACCTACACATACACCTACACACACACCTACACCTACACACACACCTACATACACACATCTACACACACACACACCTACACATACACCTACACACACACACAGAAAGATCCCCCGTGTAGCCTGTAACAGACTGTAGGGGCAAGTGCTGTTAGCGAGCACCTATGAAGGCCGGAACGGCACACGAGGGGGTGGGTGGCCAGCACCACGCCCGGCCGCCTTTGTCTCCCCAGTAGAGATGTTCACTACACTACACAGCTACACCAGGTACTCATTTGAGGCTGAGTCGACCTAAGGGAGGCCCAGGTAATCGGTTCAGATAATCGTCACCGGCGGTGTTGGCCGTGAGTGGAAATCGAACTCGGGTTGCCAGGTTGGCAGCGTAGCGTAGCGCTAACCACTACACCCACCGCTCCCCTAGGAGAAGATCGTACTCAGGGTACCAGTTCTAGACAAAGATACCCCAGGTAGCCTCTAACAGACTGCAGGGGCAAGTGCTGTTCACCAACTCACTCAGGCACTCACTCACCAACTCACTCAACCGCTCCCCCACCCACTCACTTACCCACTCACCAACTCACCATATCACCCACCCACTCACCCACTCGCTCACCCACCCATCCACCCACTCGCTCACCCACCCATCCACCCAACCACCCACCAACTAACCCACCCGCTCATCCACCCACTCACCCACCCACCCACTCACCCACTCACCCACCCACTCACTCACCCACTCACCCACCCACTCACTCACCCACTCACCCACCCACCCACTCACCCACCCACCCACTCACCCACCCACCCACTCACCCACCCACCCACTCACCCACCCACTCACTCACTAACCCACTCACTCACCCACTCACTAACCCACCCACTCACTCACCCACTCACCCACCCACCCACTCACCCACCCACTCACTCACTAACCCACTCACTCACTCACCCACTCACCCACCCACCCACCCACTCACTCACCCACTCACCCACCCACTCACTCACCCACCCACTCACCCACTCACTAACCCACTCACTAACCCACCCATCCACCCACTCACTCACCCACTCACCCACCCACCCACCCACTCACCCACCCACTCACTCACTAACCCACTCACCCACTCACTAACCCACCCACTCACTCACCCACTCACCCACCCACCCACTCACCCACCCACTCACTCACTAACCCACTCACTCACTCACCCACCCACCCACCCACTCACTCACCCACTCACCCACCCACTCACTCACCCACCCACTCACCCACTCACTAACCCACTCACTAACCCACCCACCCACCCACTCACTCACCCACTCACCCACCCACTCACTCACCCACCCACTCACCCACTCACTAACCCACTCACTAACCCACCCACCCACCCACTCACTAACCCACCCACTCACTCACCCACTCACCCACCCACTCACCCACCCACCCACTCACTAACCCACCCACTCACCCACTCACTAACCCACCCACTCACTCACTCACCCACCCACTCACCCACCCACCAACTCACCCACTCACCCACTCACTCACCCACCCACTCACCCACTCACTCACCCACTCACTCACCCACTCACCCACCCACTCACCCACCCACCCACTCACCTACCCACCCACTCACCCACCCACTCACCCACTCACTCACCCACCCACCCACCCACTCACCCACCCACTCACCCACCCACCCACTCACCTACCCACCCACTCACCCACCCACTCACTCACCCACTCACTCACCCACCCACCCACTCACCCACCAACTCACTCACCCACTCACCCACTCACCCACCCACTCACCCACTCATCCACCCACCCACTCACCCACCCACCCACTCACCCACTCACCCACCCACTAACTCACCCACCAACTCACCAACGTGGAATGGAGCAGGTCAGGAAGGTGCTCTGCATCTGAATCGCGAATTCGTGAGCGGTGACACCAGCGGAGCCGCATTCCGGTGTACACGTGTCTGTGTGTGTACACGTGTGTTTGTTTACACGTGTGTGTGTGTATGTACACGTGTGTGTGTACACGTGTGTGTGTACACGTGTGTGTGTGTACACGTGTGTGTGTGTACACGTGTGTGTGTACACGTGTGTGTGTACACGTGTGTGTGTGTACACGTGTGTGTACACGTGTCTGTGTGTACACGTGTGTGTGTGTACACGTGTGTGTGTGTACACGTGTGTTTGTGTACACGTGTGTCTGTGTGTGTACACTGTGTGTGTGTACACGTGTGTGTGTGTACACGTGTCTGTGTGTACACGTGTGTGTGTGTACACGTGTGTTTGTGTACACGTGTGTTTACACGTGTGTGTGTGTACACATGTGTGTGTGTGTAGACGTGTCTGTGTGTACACTTGTGTGTACACGTGTGTGTGTACACGTGTGTGTGTGTACACGTGTTTTTACACGTGTGTGTGTGTACACTGTGTGTGTGTACACTGTGTGTGTGTGTGTACACTGTGTGTGTGTACACGTGTTTTTACACTGTGTGTGTACACTGTGTGTGTGTGTACACTGTGTGTGTGTTTACACGTGTGTCTGTGTGTACATGTGTGTATGTGTGTACACGTGTGTGTGTGTACACACACACACGTGTACACACTGTGTGTGTACACGTGTGTTTACACGTGTATGTACACGTGTGTGTGTGTGTACACGTGTGTGTGTACACGTGTCTGTGTGTACACGTGTAGGCGAGGCAGTCAATATCTCCTTAGACTACAGAGTATTTCATAATCACGACCTCCTGTGCACCAGGCGAGGTAGTCAACATCTCCGTAGACTACAGAGTATTTCATAATCACGACCTCCTGTGTACCAGGCGAGGTAGTCAACATCTCCTTAGACTACAGAGTATTTCATAATCACGACCTCCTGTGCACCAGGCGAGGTAGTCAACATCTCCTTAGCCTACAGAGTATTTCATATTCACGACCTCCTGTGCACCAGGCGAGGTAGTCAACATCTCCTTAGACTACAGAGTATTTCATAATCACGACCTCCTGTGTACCAGGCGAGGCAGTCAACATCTCCGTAGACTACAGAGTATTTCATAATCACGACCTCCTGTGCACCAGGCGAGGTAGTCAACATCTCCGTAGACTACAGAGTATTTCATAATCACGACCTCCTGTGTACCAGGCGAGGTAGTCAACATCTCCGTAGACTACAGAGTATTTCATAATCACGACCTCCTGTGTACCAGGCGAGGTAGTCAACATCTCCTTAGACTACAGAGTATTTCATAATCACGACCTCCTGTGCACCAGGCGAGGCAGTCAACATCTCCGTAGACTACAGAGTATTTCATATTCACGACCTCCTGTGCACCAGGCGAGGTAGTCAACATCTCCTTAGACTACAGAGTATTTCATATTCACGACCTCCTGTGCACCAGGCGAGGTAGTCAACATCTCCGTAGACTACAGAGTATTTCATAATCACGACCTCCTGTGCACCAGGCGAGATAGTCAACATCTTCTTAGACTACAGAGTATTTCATATTCACGACCTCCTGTGCACCAGGCGAGGTAGTCAACATCTCCTTAGCCTACCCTGACGTTAAGAGTATTTCTGAATCACGACCTCCTGTGTACCAGGCGAGGTAGTCAACATTTGTAACATAGAATCAAGATGCTCACAATGCAGGAGCTAATCCAAAGACCCATAAAGCGCTTTGCTGTTCCACAGACACAGATGGTCCGAGTAAGTGTAAAAGAATCATTTACAAACTCAACATCAACAACAACCGCCATTCGCCACTAAGTGGCGGTGGCGTCACCACGACGCTTGTGCCAGGCCACGTGCACCTTGAGGCTACCACGTGAAGTGTCGAACGCCCGCTGGCAGGAGGTCACGGGGCAGACCCAGCAGGTGCCACGGGTCGACTGACCGAGATGACCGAAATGACTGGCTGATGCACCACCTGTGCCCCCTACTGTACCAACTTGCTGTGCTTTAGCCACCCAGCGCTCCGCTCGTTGTTGTGAGTGTAGCTCCTCCGCCCTCCGTTGTTGTTGGAGGGCGACTGCCTCCAACTGCCCAGTAGCAGCGTCCTTCACGAGCCTCCTCCACAGAGGCCGATCTTGACACCGCTGGTACCGGTCATCGGCAAGTCCACTCAGCTCCACGTCCTCCAGTACCACATCACTCCATCTCTTCTCTAGCCCGTGCCGCGCCCGTTTAGCCCCCTCTATCCAGCCGTAAAAAGCTGTTTAGACAGGCGGTGGCTGGGCATGCGGGCTACATGACCCAGCCAACGCAGCCTTGCCTGGTGGAGGAGCTCACCAATGGGACTTTGCCCAGATCTTTCAAGGATTTGTGAGCTCCTCACACAATCCAGCCTGGTTAAACCCAGGATGGATCGTAGGCAGGCCAGCCTAAATGTTTCCAATCTGCGAAGATGCTCCATTAGGGGGGTCCACGTTTCGCAACCGTAGAGAAGGGATGGAATGACCGTGGCTGAGAAGACTTGAAGCTTCGTGCGGAGCGACAGACCAGGTAGCTTTCACACAGCGTTACGCAACCAATGAAAAGATATTGCCGCTCGACTGATTCAGAGTGATACCTCTGCTGTTAAACCGGAGCCGGTCATGAGCACACTGCCCAGGTGCTTAGTTTTGATGGGGCTGATGGTAAGGCCCCACTTCTTAGTGGCACGCTCCAGTATCAGCAGCAGCGGGTCCTGGGTGTACACCCACCACCGGAGTGGAAGAATGGCAGGTGCATTTTACAGATGACAAGTCGATGGTCAGAGGGCAGATCAGCTCCACGGTAGGTCCTGGTGTCAAGGACATGGGCTCGCATCCGCTGTTCCATCAATATGTAGTCCAGCAGATGCTCTTGCTTGGACCCGGCATGCATCCATGATGTTGTGTGGATGCGCCGATGCCGGAACAGCGTGTTGGTAATTACAAGCCCATTTGCAGCGCACAAATCTAGCAGCCTCCTGCCGTTGCTATTGAGCTGATCTGGCCCATGCCTTCCAATCACTCCAGACCAGGTGCCAGCATCATGACCATCTCGGGCATTGAAGTCACCAAACAAGATGACTCTATCTCGAGGGGCCACTTTAGCCAGCACCTGTGACAGGTCATAGAAGGCATCTGACTCATCGGCTTTGCTTGCATCCCTCCACGGATGTTCGTCTTCGGTGGGGGCATAAGTAACCACGACCACCACTCCTCGCCTCCGGTTGATGGGAAGGCGAGCCCAAAGTAGCCTGGGGCTTACAGCTTCCCACACCTCACCGCCACGCTCCCACGCCCCCTTCATTCTTTTGTTCAGAAGAAGAGCCACACCCTGTTGTTTGGCAGTCTCCTGCCCCGAGTAGAGGACTGTTCACCAGCCAGAGCCGGTCCACCGGACCTCCTGAATGCCACAGAGATCCAGGCGGTACCGGTCCAGCTCCCGACAGAGGAGTGGCAGCCTCTCCTCCGCAGTGAGCGTTCGAACATTCCACGTGGCCATCCGTAGTGGCTTTTTGTTGTTTCTGGAGGAGCCCCGAGGGTGAAGATTCAATCTCCTGGCTCCGTCAAAAGGGGTTTGGCCAGGAGACGTCATAGACGCATGTCCCCCCGGGGCCCCCGGCACAAGCTTATTAATTGGATATTTTAGACGTGGTTTAGTGGTAATGTATTGAAGGTGGAGGGGTTACCAGCCCCTCGCACCCGTCCAGAGCCCCCATTTGGCCGCTGTGGTGGTCACAGACGCCATGAGGGGAAAGGCCAATCGGAATTGGCCCTCCCCCCACGGCACTGCCCACCACAGCGTTGCCCGTCCGGCACCACAAGGAGGTCGGGGGTTGTTTTTGCCAGACTCAACATAGACACATGACCACATCCTAGATTCGTGATTATTCTAGCAGGTGTCACTTATTGCTCAGAAGCAAACCCCTGGCCATCACACAATCATAGCCGGACACAACAGTCAACTTATACCATCGTCACCACCACCGTCATCATCATTTAGACATTTATAGCAGCAGCAGCAATAATCTCAGCATGGTCTCACCTACACAGGAAATCTGAAGATCTGTACAACGCTTTGTTTACGTATCGATGCCCTACTGACCTACACCACCCAACCCAACCCTAGCCTCTTACTTTCCAGGACTTCTCTCCCCTGCCCTGCCCTACCCTACCCCACGCTACCACCACTCAAAGTCTTCGCCTGACAAGATTGGGGTGTCGAGGCCTAGTACCATGCAGAGCCTCCGGCCTCGCCTAGATTGCCCAGCCGGCCGAGGCTGGGGTGCTGGGTCCGCTACCCCCCCCCCCTCCTCATGCTACAATATAACTGTCTAATCGCTATAATTTTAGTATCTACCGACTCTATAATAGTAATTGCACACATTGGGGTGGGTGGGGTGGTGGGTGGGAGAGAAAATGACGTGAAACTTTGATGAATCTACCTCAGCGTCGCGTGTACATTTCTGTGCATCTGCAACGGGAATTAGCAATGGTGTCCAACCTACCCTACCCTACGCTACCTGACCTACCTACCCATCTACCCCCCCCCCCTCCCCCCGCTACAATAATACTGTCTAATCGCTATAATTTTAGTATCTACCAACTCTATAATAGTAATTGCACACATTGGGGTGGGTGGGGTGGGAGAGAAAATGACGTGAAACTTTGATGAATCTACCTCAGCGTCGCGTGTACATTTCTGTGATTCTGCAACGGGAATTAGCAATGGCGTCTACGCTACCCTAACCCACCTGACCTACCTGACCTACCTACCCATCTACCCCCCCCCTCCCCGTGCTACAATAATAACTGTTTAATCGCTATAATTTTATTATCTACCGACTCTATAATAGTAATTGCACACATTGGGGTGGGTGGGGTGGTGGGGGGGAGAAAAAATGACGTGAAACTTTGATGAATCTACGTCAGCGTCGCGTGCACATTTCTGTGCATCTGCAACGGGATTGAGCAAAGGCGTCTACGCTACCCTACCCCTACCCTACCTGACCTACCTACCTGACCTACCTACCTACCTGACCTACCTACCTATCTACCCCCGCTCCCTCTCGCTTTCCAGGGTCACCGTCTGCCCTGCGGAACTGGGAGAGGCGGCCCGGGGGTTGTTTGGGTAAATGGAAGACGGAGGCATCCCACTTTCCCCGCGAGCTCACGCCTTCCGGATCACCTCCCTCATCTCGGCCATGGACGCTCGTGACGGACACCACCACCACCACCACCAGCAGCACCACCACCACAACAACGACGACGACGACCACCACCACCAGCACCACCACCAGCAGCAGCAGCAGCACCACCGCCACCACGAAGAGCCTCACGCGACGCTGCCCTGCCCGGAGGCTCGATCCGTCGACGGTAGGGGCGTGCTCCAGAGGTCGCAAACGGGTTTTGATTCCTTACCCCCCCGTACCCGTACCCGGCCGTACCCGTACCCTACCCGTACCCGCCCGGGTATCGAGTAGGGTACGGGTATCGGGTACCACCCGATTGCGACCTCTGGGATGAAGCCACATTGCAGGCGCGGGTGGGTTGATTCTAGGAACTTGAATTGTGTAGAAGAGACAAGACGTTGGGAAATGAGTGACAAACGGTGACTCACCGGTGACTCACGGTCTACCCGGCTACCCGTACCCGGCCGCACCAGGGTCGCAAACGGGTACCCGTACCCATACGTACCCGGCCGTACCCGTACCTTAC
>NW_026891376.1:3217148-3224973 GCF_015708825.2 Lethenteron reissneri
GCTTGTGCCGCCCTCACAGTCGCCCAGATTTGCGGAATACACCACGTCGCCCTGGCCGTTGTTGACCCTGCAGGCCATTGACCGAGCAACCCGACGTTCCTACCAGCTCCCTCTTGGATCCACGGCCGACTTTGTCTCCCCAGTGCTAGCGATGTTCACACACCGCAGCAGTTACTCGTTTTGAGGCCGAGCCGACCTAGGGGAGGGCCCAGGACCGGTTCGTAGCGCGGCGTAGCGCTACCCGCTTGCACTAGACCACGTGACGCGTACCACGTGCGCGGGTCACGTGACAGACGTGACGTCACAGCTCATTTGCCGTGCAAAAAATCGATGCGTTATTCAGCTCCTACCCCCCGAAAAAAAACACGAAAGTGTATTTTTATAATTTGTGCATGGTGTACCGTCTGGAAAGTACCCGCGTGGCAAATTTCAAGTTTGTTGCATGTCGGGAAGTACGCGAAACAGTTTGAACACATATTCATAATTTAGCATTTTTAAATCCTTTATATTAAGTTCGCTTGCTTGCTTGCTTACGACCGTGCAAATCTTTCGCTCGTTTTTTAACCCACTTCCCGTGATCCAATCGAGCTGACGTTTTGCTACACAGACTCGTTGTGCGTGACAATTAATGTTCGTGCAAATTTTTTTCCAAAATTGCACACTGTTTAGGGAAAACAAATTAAATATTTAATTACCAATTGCTTAATACTGCAGACAATCATCTGACCCATAGGTGGCAGCCATCTCAAGCCAAAGGACGAGAGGACTCTAGCCGCCACGCATATAAAGGATTTAGAGTGAAAAAGTTTGTTTTTACGGGTTAATGTTTTTTTACAAATGATTCCTCCCGCAAGGAATCCAGCCCTCTGCATTAACCACAACAACAACAACCGCCATTCGCCACTAAGTGGCGGTGACGTCACCACGACGCTTGTGCCAGGCCAAGTGCACCTTGTGGCTACCACGTGAAGTGTCAAGTTTGTTGCATGTCGGTAAGTACGCGACACATTTTGAACAGACACAGACACACTCGCAAATTAGCCTTTAGTAAAAATGGAGATGATGTAAACAGCGAAGATTAATCACGACAAAAGGTCGTGATTTGTGGGTTATGTTACGTAATCTTAGGTTTTTTCGGTAAAGTCACGTAGGTAATAAGTATAACCCGTAAAAACAAAGTGTTTCACTCTAAATCCTTAATATGCGTGGCGGCTAGAGTCCTCTCGTCCTCTGGCTTGAGATGGCTGCCACCTATGGGTCAGATGATTGTCTGCCAGTATTAAACAATTGGTAATTAAATATTTAATTTGTTTTCCCTAAACAGTGTAACATTTTGGATTTTTTGTTCACGAACATTAATTGTCTCGCACAACGAGTCTGTGTGCAAAATATCAGCTCGATTGGATCACGGGAAGTGGGTTAAAAAACGACCGAAAGATTTGCACGGTTGTAAGCAAGCAAGCACGCACGCAAGCACGCAAGCAAGCGAACTTAATATAAAGGATTTAAAAAAATTTAAATTAATAAAAGTAAAATAATAATTAAATAAAAAATCACGACGTTTCGGAGGCAATACAAGCTTCCGTCTTTTTAAATCCTTTATATTAAGTTCGCTTGCTTGCTTGCTTAGGACCGTGCAAATCTTTCGGTCGTTTTTGAACCCACTTCCCGTGATCCAATCGAGCTGACATTTTGCACACAGACTCGTTGTGCGTGACAATTAATGTTCGTGAAAAAATTTTTCCCAAAATTTTCCACTTTTTAGGACAAAAATATTATATTTAATTACCAATTGCTTAATGGTGCAATGCAATCATCTGACCCATAGGTGGCAGCCATCTCAAGCCAGAGGACGAGAGGACTCTAGCCGCCACGCATATAAAGGATTTATAGTGAAAAACTTTGTTTTTACGGGTTATACTTATTAATGAAGGTGTTGGCTATCACTGGTGACAAGGGGGAGCCCATAGGGGTACCCTCATTCTGTTTGTAGAAGGTGCCATTCCAGGTCAAATTAGTGTTGGTGAGGCAATGCCTAACCAGCGCAGGTACGTCCGAATTCAATCCATGTTGGACCAAGTCCTCAATTATTGTTTGGGTGTCAGGTAACTGGGACTTTGGTAAACAGAGATGCTACATCAAAGCTGACGAGGATATCATCAGGAGATAGTACCATGTCCTTGACCATAGAGACTAATTGGGTTGATAATTGTTTTTTAACCCTTCTATCTGGCAACAAAACTGACACCTTTTTACAAGGAGTCATGTTTACATAGACCACAATACCTGCAGTTGTAATGCAAACAAAACACACAACTCTGATAATGTATGTGCACTGTCCTTGAAGTTGATCGGGTGTGGACCAATCAACTTTCTGGGACAGATGACGCCAAAAGGCGCACAACTCAAAGACAACGCACCATCAGAGTATGAGAGCTCGGGGTGAAGCATTTACACCATTGGAACCTCATTTGCCAGTAGCAAAATATGATAATTGGTTTTTTACCCTTTTATCTGGCAACAAAACTGACACCTTTTTTACGAGGAGTCATGTTTGCAATAACCACAATACCTGCAGTCATAATACAAACAAAAAGAAACAACTCTGATGATGATGATAATGATATGCACCGTCCTTGAAGTTGATTGGTCCACACCCGAGACAGCTTTTCCCACCTGTCCGCGATTTTTATTATTATTTTATTAATTTTAATTTCATTTTTTTTACACCCCACGTGACTTTACCGAAAAAAAAAATAAGGGTTATGAATCCTTGCACTCGCGAAAGAATTCAAATCTAGAATTCAGCATCCTCCAGTTCACTACCCACCACGATCTGACTCACGGAGGATGTCACCCGGCCCCTCCCCCCTGCCCCCCGCTCACTCAGTTTACTCACTCAGTTACTCACTCACTCAGCTACTCACTCAGCCACTCAGTCACTCACTCACTCAGTCAGTCACTCAGTCACTCACCCACTCACTCAGTCACTCAGTCACTCACTCACTCAGTCAGTCACTCAGTCACTCACCCACTCACTCAGTCACTCACTCACTCAGTCACTCACTCAGTCACTCACTCACTCAGTCACTCACTGCCCGCCCTGCCCGCCTGCCCTTCCTCCTGCTGCACGTGGGGGGTCTGGGCAGGGGGGTCAATCCCACTCACTCAGTCACTCACTCACTCAGTCACTCACTCACTCAGTCACTCACTCAGTCACTCACTCACTCAGTCACTCACTCAGTCACTCACTCACTCAGTCACTCACTCACTCAGTCACTCACTCAGTCACTCACTCAGATACTCACTCAGTCACTCAGTTACTCAGTCACTCACTCAGTTACTCACTCAGTCACTCAGTTACTCAGTCACTCACTCAGTTACTCACTCAGTCACTCAGTTACTCAGTCACTCACTCAGTTACTCACTCAGTCACTTAGTTACTCAGTTACTCACTCAGTTACTCACTCAGTTACTCAATCACTCAGTCACTCACTCAGTCACTTAGTTACTCAGTTACTCACTCACTCAGCTACTCACTCAGTCACTCAGTTACTCACTCAGCTACTCACTCACTCAGCTACTCACTCAGTCACTCACTCAGTCACTCAGTCACTCAGTTACTCACTCAGTCATTCAGTCACTCAGTTACTCACTCAGTCATTCAGTCACTCAGTTACTCACTCAGTCACTCAGTTACTCACTCAGTCACTCAGTCACTCACTCACTCACTCAGTCAGTCACTCAGTCACTCACCCACTCACTCAGTCACTCACTCACTCAGTCACTCACTCAGTCACTCACTCACTCAGTCACTCACTCAGTCACTCACTCACTCACTCAGTCACTCACTCAGTCACTCACTCACTCAGTCACTCACTCACTCAGTCACTCAGTCACTCACTCAGTTACTCACTCAGTTACTCACTCACTCAGTTACTCACTCAGCTACTCACTCAGTCATTCAGTCACTCAGTTACTCACTCAGTCACTCAGTTACTCACTCAGTCACTTAGTCAGTCACTCAGTCACTCAGTCACTCAGTCACTCACTCAGTTACTCACTCAGTTACTCACTCAATTACTCACTCAGCTACTCACTCACTCAGTCAGTCACTCAGTCACTCACTCACTCAGCTACTCACTCAATCACTCAGTCACTCAGCTACTCACTCAGTCACTCACTCACTCAGTTACTCACTCAGCTACTAACTCAGTTACTCACTCAGTTACTCACTCAGTTACTCACTCACTCAGTCACTCAGATACTCACCCACTCAGCTACTCACTCAGTCACTCAGTTACTCACTCACTCAGTTACTCACTCAGTTACTCACTCACTCAGTCACTCAGTTACTCACTCAGTTACTCACTCACTCAGCTACTCACTCAGTCACTCACTCACTCACTCAGTCACTCACTCACTCAATTACTCACTCACTCACTCAATCACTCACTCAGTTACTCACTCCGTCACTCACTCACTCAGTTACTCACTCAGTCACGCAGTCACTCACTCACTCACTCAATTACTCAGTCACTCACTCAGTCACTCACTCACTCACTCACGCAGTCACTCACTCACTCCCTCAGTCACTCACTCAGTCACTCAGTCACTCACTCAGTCACTCAGTCACTCACTCAGTTACTCACTCAGTCACTCACTCACTCACTCAGTCACTCACTCAGTCACTCACTCACTCAGTTACTCAGTCACTCACTCACTCAGTCACTCACTCACTCAGTCACTCACTCACTCACCCACCCACTCAGTTACTCACTCAGTCACTCACTCACTCAGCCACTCACCCACTCAGTCACTCACCCACTCAGTTACTCACTCAGTCACTCACTCACTCAGCTACTCACTCAGCCACTCAGTTACTCACTCAGTTACTCACTCAGTCAGTCACTCACTCACTCACTCAGCTACTCACTCAGTCACTCAGTCAGTCACTCACTCACTCACTCAGCTACTCACTCAGTCACTCACTCAGTTACTCAGTCACTCACTCAGTCACTCACTCACTCATACACTCACTCACTCAGTCACTCACTCAGTTACTCAGTAACTCACTCAGTCACTCAGTCACTCAGTCACTCAGTCACCCACTCAGCTACTCACTCAGTCACTCACCCACTCACTCAGTCACTCACTCACTCACTCACTCAGTCACTCACTCACTCCCTCAGTCACTCACTCAGTCACTCAGTCACTCACTCAGTTACTCACTCAGTCACTCACTCACTCAGTCACTCACTCAGTCACTCACTCACTCAGTTACTCAGTCACTCACTCACTCAGTCACTCACTCACTCAGTCACTCACTCACTCACCCACCCACTTAGTTACTCACTCAGTCACTCACTCACTCAGCCACTCATCCACTCAGTCACTCACCCACTCAGTTACTCACTCAGTCAGTCACTCACTCACTCACTCAGCTACTCACTCAGTCACTCAGTCAGTCACTCACTCACTCACTCAGCTACTCACTCAGTCACTCACTCAGTTACTCAGTCACTCACTCAGTCACTCACTCACTCATACACTCACTCACTCAGTCACTCACTCAGTTACTCAGTAACTCACTCAGTCACTCAGTCACTCAGTCACTCACTCACTCAGTCACCCACTCAGTTACTCACTCAGTCACTCACCCACTCACTCAGTCACTCACTCATTCACTCAGTCACTCACTCAGTCACTCACTCACTCAGTTACTCACTCAGTCACTCACTCAGTTACTCACTCAGTCACTCACTCAGTCACTCACTTAGTCACTCACTCAGTCACTCAGTCACTCACTCACTCAGTCACTCACTCAGTCACTCACTCAGTCACTTACTCACTCAGTCACTCACTCACTCAGCTACTCACTCACTCACTCACTCAGTCACTCACCCACTCACTCAGTCACTCACTCAGTCAGTCACTCAGTCACTCACTCAGTCACTCACTCACTCAGTCACTCACTCACTCACTCACTCACTCACTCAGTTACTCACTCAGTCACTCACTCACTCAGTCACTCAGTTACTCACTCACTCAGTCACTCAGTCACTTACACAGTCACTCACTCACTCAGTCACTCACTCAGTCACTCACTCACTCACCCACTCAGTCACTCACTCACTCACTCACTCACTCACCCACTCACTCACTCACCCACTCAGTCACTCACTCACTCAGTCACTCACCCACTCACTCACTCAGTCACTCACTCAGTCACTCAGTCACTCACTCACTCACTCACTCAGTCACTCACTCACTCACTCAGTCACTCACTCAGTCACTCATTCACTCAGTCACTCACTCAGTTACTCAGTCACTCAGTCACCCACTCAGTTACTCACTCAGTCACTCACCCACTCACTCAGTCACTCACTCACTCACTCACTCAGTCACTCACTCACTCCCTCAGTCACTCACTCAGTCACTCAGTCACTCACTCAGTTACTCACTCAGTCACTCACTCACTCACTCAGTCACTCACTCAGTCACTCACTCACTCAGTTACTCAGTCACTCACTCACTCAGTCACTCACTCACTCAGTCACTCACTCACTCACCCACCCACTTAGTTACTCACTCAGTCACTCACTCACTCAGCCACTCATCCACTCAGTCACTCACCCACTCAGTTACTCACTCAGTCAGTCACTCACTCACTCACTCAGCTACTCACTCAGTCACTCAGTCAGTCACTCACTCACTCACTCAGCTACTCACTCAGTCACTCACTCAGTTACTCAGTCACTCACTCAGTCACTCACTCACTCATACACTCACTCACTCAGTCACTCACTCAGTTACTCAGTAACTCACTCAGTCACTCAGTCACTCAGTCACTCACTCACTCAGTCACCCACTCAGTTACTCACTCAGTCACTCACCCACTCACTCAGTCACTCACTCATTCACTCAGTCACTCACTCAGTCACTCACTCACTCAGTTACTCACTCAGTCACTCACTCAGTTACTCACTCAGTCACTCACTCAGTCACTCACTTAGTCACTCACTCAGTCACTCAGTCACTCAGTCACTCACTCACTCAGTCACTCACTCAGTCACTCACTCAGTCACTTACTCACTCAGTCACTCACTCACTCAGCTACTCACTCACTCACTCAGTCACTCACCCACTCACTCAGTCACTCACTCAGTCAGTCACTCAGTCACTCACTCAGTCACTCACTCACTCAGTCACTCACTCACTCACTCACTCACTCACTCAGTTACTCACTCAGTCACTCACTCACTCAGTCACTCAGTTACTCACTCACTCAGTCACTCAGTCACTTACACAGTCACTTACTCACTCAGTCACTCATCTCAGTCACTCACTCACACCCACTCAGTCACTCACTCACTCACTCACTCACTCACTCACACTCACCCACTCACTCACTCACCCACTCAGTCACTCACTCACTCAGTCACTCACCCACTCACTCACTCAGTCACTCACTCAGTCACTCACTCAGTCACTCAGTCACTCACTCACTCACTCAGTCACTCACTCACTCACTCAGTCACTCACTCACTCAGTCACTCATTCACTCAGTCACTCACTCAGTTACTCAGTCACTCAGTCACTCACCCACTCACTCAGTCACTCAGTTACTCACTCACTCAGTTACTCACTCACTCACTCAGCAACTCACTCAGTCACCCACTCAGTCACTCAGTTACTCACTCAGTCACTCACCCACTCACCCACTCAGTCACTCACTCAGTCACTCACTCAGTACTCACTCACTCAGTCACTCACTCAGTCACCCACTCAGTCACTCAGTTACTCACTCAGTCACTCACCCACT
>NW_026891376.1:3225473-3227973 GCF_015708825.2 Lethenteron reissneri
TAGTCACTCACGGTCACTCAGTCAGTCACTCGTCAGTCACCTCAATCAGTTAGTCACTCAGTTAGTCACTCAGTTAGTCACTCAGTCAGTCAGTCACTCAGTCAGTCAGTCCAGTCAGGTCGCAGTCACTCAGTCAGTCACTCAGTCACTCAGTCACTCAGTCAGTCACTCACTCAGTCACTCCGTTAGTCACTCAGTCAGTCACTCACTCACTCAGTCACTCACACTCAGTCACTCAGTTAGTCACTCACTCAGTCACTCAGTTAGTCACTCAGTCACTCACTGACTGAGTCACTCACGGGAGCGCTCGCCATCGCAAACATCGCTCGCAACGGTCAGTCACTCAGTCAGTCACTCAGTCAGTCACTCAGTCAGTTAGTCACTCAGTCACTCAGTCAGTTAGTCACTCAGTCACTCACTCACCGGAGCGCCTCGCCATCGCAAACATCGCTTGCAACGGTCAGTCACTCACTCAGTCACTCAGTCAGTCACTCAGTCAGTCACTCAGTCAGTCACTCAGTCAGTCACTCAGTTAGTCACTCACTCAGTCACTCAGTCAGTCAGTCACTCAGTTAGTCAGTTAGTCACTCACTCAGTCACTCAGTCACTCAGTCACTCACTCAGTCACTCAGTCACTCAGTCACTCACTCACTCAGTCACTCAGTCACTCACTCACTCACTCAGTCACTCAGTCACTCACTCACTCAGTCACTCAGTCACTCACTCACTCACTCAGTCACTCAGTCACTCAGTCAGTCACTCAGTCACTCAGTGAGTCACTCACTCAGTCACTCACTCACTCAGTCACTCAGTCACTCACTCAGTCACTCAGTCACTCACTCACTCACTCAGTCACTCACTCACTCACTCAGTCACTCAGTCAGTCACTCACTCACCGGAGCGCTCGCTATCGCCAACATCGCTCGCAACGGTCAGTCACTCAGTTAGTCACTCACTCAGTCACTCAGTCACACACACACATAGACACACACACACCACTCACTCAGTCACTCAGTCACTCAGTCACTCACTCAGTCACTCACTCAGTCAGTCACTCAGTCACTCACTCAGTCACTCACCCACCCACTCAGTCACTCACTCAGTCACTCAGTCAGTCAGTCAGTCACTCACTCAGTTACTCACTCAGTCAGTCAGTCACTCAGTCAGTCACTCAGTCACTCACTCAGTCACTCACTCAGTCACTCACTCAGTCACTCACTCACTCACACAGTCACACAGTCACTCACACAGTCACTCACTCAGTCACTCACTCACTCACACAGTCACACAGTCACTCACTCAGTCACTCAGTCACTCAGTCACTCACTCAGTCACTCACTCAGTCACTCACTCAGTCACTCAGTCACTCAGTCACTCACTCAGTCACTCACACAGTCACTCAGTCAGTCAGTTACTCACTCACCACTCAGTCACTCAGTCAGTCACTCACTCAGTCAGTCACTCACTCACTCAGTCAGTCACTCAGTCAGTCAGTCACTCACTCACTCAGTCACACATATATATAGTATACTACACACACAGTCACTCAGTCACTTACTCAGTCAATCACTCACTCACTCAGTCACTCACTCACTCATTCACTCAGTCAGTCACTCACTCACTCAGTCACTCACTCACTCAGTCACTCACTCACTCAGTCACTCACTCACTCAGTCACTCACTCAGTCACTCACTCACTCAGTCACTCACTCAGTCACTCACTCACGGGAGCGCTCGTCATCGCAAACATCGCTCGCAACGGTCAGTCACTCACACAGTCACTCAGTTAGTCACTCAGTCAGTCAGTCACTCAGTCAGTCACTCAGTCATTCACTCATTCACTCACTCAGTCACTCACTCACTCAGTCAGTCACTCACCCACTCACTCACTCAGTCACTCACTCACTCACTCAGTCACTCACTCACTCAGTCACTCAGTCACTCACTCACTCAGTCACTCACTCAGTCACTCAGTCACTCACTCACTCACTTAGTCACTCAGTTACTCACTCAGTCAGTCACTCAGTTAGTCGCACAGTCAGTCACTCAGTCAGTCACTCAGTCACTCACTCAGTCACTCAGTCACTCACTCACTCAGTCACTCAGTCACTCACTCACTCACTTAGTCACTCAGTTACTCACTCAGTCAGTCACTCAGTTAGTCACACAGTCACTCACTCACTCAGTCAGTCACTCAGTCACTCACTCAGTCACTCAGTCACTCACTCAGTCACTCACACAGTCACGCAGTCAGTCAGTTACTCACTCACCACTCAGTCACTCAGTCAGTCACTCACTCAGTCAGTCACTCACTCACTCAGTCAGTCACTCAGTCAGTCAGTCACTCACTCACTCAGTCACACATATATATAGTATACTACACACACAGTCACTCAGTCACTTACTCAGTCACTCAGTCAGTCACTCAGTTAGTCAGTCAGTCACTCAGTCAGTCAGTCAGTTAGTCACTCAGTTAGTCACTCACTCAGTCAGTCACTCA
>NW_026891376.1:3230473-3232859 GCF_015708825.2 Lethenteron reissneri
GTGTGTGAGTCTGTGTGTGTGTGTCTGTGTGTGTGTCTGTGTGTGTGTGTGTCTGTGTGTGTGTCTGTGTGTGAGTGTGTGTGTCTGTGTGTGTGTGTGTCTGTGTGTTTGTGTGTGTGTCTGTGTGTGTGTCTGTGTGTGTCTGTGTGTGTGTGTGTGTGTCTGTGTGTGTGTGTGTGTGTGTCTGTGTGTGTGTGTGCGTGTCTGTGTGTGACTGTGTGTGTCTGTGTGTGTGTGTGTCTGTGTGTGTGTGTCTGTGTGTGTGTGTCTGTGTGTTTGTGTGTGTGTCTGTGTGTGTGTGTGTGTTTGTGTGTGTGTCTGTGTGTGTGTGTCTGTGTGTGTCTGTGTGTGTGTGTGTGTGTGTCTGTGTGTGTGTGTGTCTGTGTGTGTGTGTGCGTGTCTGTGTGTGACTGTGTGTGTCTGTGTGTGTGTGTGTCTGTGTGTGTGTCTGTGTGTGTGTGTCTGTGTGTTTGTGTGTGTGTCTGTGTGTGTGTGTGTGTTTGTGTGTGTGTCTGTGTGTGTGTGTCTGTGTGTGTCTGTGTGTGTTGTTGTGTACATTGTTGTTGTTGTTGTCTATATTAATATTGTTGTCTATGTTGATGTTGTCGTTGTGTATATAGTTGTCGTGTATATTGTTTGTTGTTGATGTCATTGTTGTTGTCTGTGTCACAAGTTCCGCTGCAATAGCAGGCCACAAACAGATGCAGGTATGTGTCTGTGGTTCGAGGAAAGTCACATCACACCATGGGTTGAGGATCCACCAGGGGAAGAATGGGTGTTTGGGTAAAGAGAGACAGAGGCCTTGCATTGATTACTTTCTGCGGAAGCGATCAAATCAGTCGAATGAAGCACGGCAACTGGACGCAAACCATAGTTTGCAGTGCATCAGTACCACTGTCATGGAGGACGTAAACGCAAGCACCGAAGTAACAACTGAGGTGGAACCAACAACAGGAGTGGAACTCGCCCAGCCTCCGAGACCTGCAAATCGAGAGGAGACTACCAGGGCACAGACCGTATGTGAAGTGGCTTGGCGCCAGTGACCTAACCTTGACCTCTCGAGAAACTTCGAGGCACAGTGCAGAAGAGATTGGAGAGGATGGGGGACATCATCTATGAGTACGGGGCAGAAAGCTTTGGAGTGCAAGAGGCAAACGTCGGTAGAAAGGTTCCAACCCAACCAGTTTCCAGGCGGCAACAAGAAATCGAGCGGCTCGTTCTAGAAAGGAGACAGCTTAAGAAACAGTGGAAGAAAGCCCTCAGAAGTGGAAAAGGAGGGCCATAGAGGCACTTGAGGCTGACATCAAAACTCGGTTGGCATCGCTCCGCAGAGCAGAGAGCCTACGGAAACGCAGAAGGAAGAAAGAACAAACTAGAACTCGGTTCTATAAAGATCCCTTCAAGTTCCTTAAAAGTCTCTTCACGAAGCAAAAAAAGTGGAGCTCTAAAAACAACAAAGAAAGACCTAGAAGGGCACCTGAGAACGACAAACTTTGACTCAAAGCGACGTGAACATCTGGCCATCCCATCAGATATCCCACCCATTGAACCCCCGGAACATCACATTGAGACCAGCCCTCCGACATGAAAGAGGTGAAAGACACAGTTCAACGGACAAGAACAGCATCAGCCCCGGGGCCAAATGGAGTCCCGTACAAAGTGTATAAGAACGCACCAGACGTCCTGAGGTTCCTCTGGAGGCTTATGGGAATAGCTTGGCAAAAGAAGATTATACCCAAAGTGTGGCGTAGGGCAGGCGGGGTCCTGATCCCTAAGGAGAACGATGGCCGAGTACCTGCAAAGGAATGCGTACGTCGATACATCTGTACAGAAGGCAGGAATATCAGGGTTCTCTGGCTGCTTGGAAACATTCCAGCATGATCTGGCATCAGATCCAAATGGCCAATGTGGAGAAAAGGGACCTCGGCGTAGTCTTCCTCGACCTCGCCAATGCATTTGGCTCTGTGCCCCATGAACTCCTGTGGTCTGCCTTCAGATGTTTTCCACATACCGGACACCATCACAACCCTGGTGAAGTCGTACTTTCAGGATGTGCAGTTCTGCTTCACCACCTCAGAGTTCACCACCTCATGGCAATGCCTGAATGTAGGTATAATGGCGGGATGTACCATTTCTCCATTGGCATTCATAATGGCAATGGAGGTTATCATCAGATCCTCAAAATGGGTTGCTGGTGGACAACGAGTCGACTCTGGTTGTCGCCTCCCTCCACTCAGAGCCTACATGGACGACATTACAACATTGACCACCACTGTCCCTTGCATGCACCAGGAGACTGCTCAGAAAACTCGAGGAGAACATCAGCTGGGCCCGTGTGAAGATTAAACCATCCAAGTCACGCAGCATCTCGATTGCGAAGGGAGTA
>NW_026891376.1:3233359-3239981 GCF_015708825.2 Lethenteron reissneri
TTGTGTGTGGTGCGGTGTGTGTGTGCTGTGTGTGTGGTGCGGTGTCTGTGCGTTGTGTGTGTGTGGTGCGTTGTGTGTGTGGTGCGTTGTGTGTGTGTGTGGTGCGTTGTGTGTGTGTGTGTGGTGCGTTGTGTGTGTGGTTGCGTTGGGTGTGTCTCTTCAATGATGTGTGTGTGTCTCTAAGTATGAATGTACCTATTGTCATTTTAACACAGACGCTTTCGCTACCAATGTCATCCGTAATTGAGGTTGTTTTTTTTTTTGGGGGGGGGGGGGGGTGTGTGGGGGTGTTAGATCGTGTAAGTAGATGAATGTGTCGTTAAACCCGCCACCACCCGCCACAGCCACCCAGGAAACGTGAGTGTCGCGTGAACAGAAGGGGGCCAGGTCGTCACGAGCACAGCGCACAGCGGTTGTGTTGCAGAGCAAAACCACATCAGTCTAGTGTAGTGTGTAGTGTATAGTGTAGTGTAGTGTATAGTGTAGTATATAGTGTAGTGTAGAGTGTTGTAGTGTGGAGTGTGTAGTGTAGTGTAGTGTGTAGTGTATAGTGTAGTGTATAGTGTAGTGTGTTGTAGTGTGTAGTGTATAGTGTAGTGTAGTGTGTAGTATGTAGTGTGTAGTATGTAGTGTGTAGTGTGTATGTAGTATAGTGTAGTGTACTAGTACAGCACTAGTGTATAGTGTACACACGACACTATACACTAGTGCTGTACTACTACACTACACTATACACTACTACACTATACACTACTACACTACACTATACACTACTACACTACACTATACACTACTACACCACACTACAAGCCACAACATTTGCCGTGACGTCTCGCCAGTTGCTGTACTAGTGACGAATTGACGTTTTGTTCGTGACAACCCTTCCTCTCGTTAGCTGTGTCGTGTGGTGGCGGGTTTAACAACACAACATTTATATATTCACGCGATCTAACACAACGCAAAAACCCTCTGTTATCGGACCGTTGTCGTGATTGTTGAATAAACATTTTTATAAGTTTTTTCGGTTGATTGAAATTTTATTAGAGAGCTGTGGATGAAGGAGAGAGCTGTGGATGAAGGAGAGAGCTGTGGGTGAAGGAGCTGTGGGTGAAGGAGAGAGCTGTGGGTGAAGGAGAGAGCTGTGGATGAAGGAGGAAGCTGTGGATGAAGGAAGGAGCTGTGGATGAAGGAGGGAGCTGTGGATGATGGAGGGAGCTGTGGATGAAGGAGGGAGCTGTGGATGATGGAGGGAGCTGTGGATGAAGGAGAGAGCTGTGGGTGAAGGAGGGAGCTGTGGATGAAGGAGGGAGCTGTGGATGGAGAGAGCTGTGGGTGAAGGAGGGAGCTGTGGGTGAAGGAGAGAGCTGTGGGTGAAGGAGAGAGCTGTGGATGAAGGAGGGAGCTGTGGGTGAAGGAGGGAGCTGTGGGTGAAGGAGAGAGCTGTGGATGAAGGAGGGAGCTGTGGATGAAGGAGGGAGCTGTGGATGAAGGAGGGAGCTGTGGATGAAGGAGGGAGCTGCGGATGGAGGGAGCTGTGGATGGAGGGAGCTGTGGATGAAGGAGGGAGATGTGGATGAAGGAGAAGCTGTGGATGGGAGGGAGCTGTGGGTGAAGGAGAGAGCTGTGGATGAAGGAGGGAGCTGTGGGTGGAGGGAGCTGTGGATGAAGGAGAGAGCTGTGGATGAAGGAGAGAGTTGTGGATGAAGGACAGAGCTGTGGATGAAGGAGAGAGCTGTGGATGAAGGAGGGAGCTGTGGATGAAGGACAGAGCTGTGGATGAAGGAGAGAGCTGTGGATGAAGGAGGGAGCTGTGGATGAAGGAGGGAGCTGTGGGTGAAGGAGCTGTGGGTGAAGGAGAGAGCTGTGGGTGAAGGAGAGAGCTGTGGATGAATGAGAGAGCTGTGGATGAAGGAGGGAGCTGTGGATGGAGGGAGCTGTGGATGAAGGAGAGAGCTGTGGATGAAGGAGAGAGCTGTGGGTGAAGGAGAGAGCTGTGGATGAAGGAGAGAGTTGTAGATGAAGGAGGGAGCTGTGGATGAAGGAGGGAGCTGTGAATGAAGGAGGGAGCTGTGGATGAAGGAGGGAGCTGTGGATGAAGGAGGGAGCTGTGGATGAAGGACAGAGCTGTGGATGAAGGAGAGAGCTGTGGATGAAAGGGAGCTGTGGATGAAGGACAGA
The DNA here is from genome assembly GCF_015708825.2 of Lethenteron reissneri. Lineage (NCBI taxonomy): Eukaryota > Metazoa > Chordata > Hyperoartia > Petromyzontiformes > Petromyzontidae > Lethenteron > Lethenteron reissneri. The sequence goes on from NW_026891376.1 coordinate 3,235,538, forward strand.
GCTGTGGATGAAGGAGAGAGCTGTGGATGAAGAGGGCTGTGGATGAAGGAGGGAGCTGTGGGTGAAGGAGCTGTGGGTGAAGGAGAGAGCTGTGGGTGAAGGAGAGAGCTGTGGATGAATGAGAGAGCTGTGGATGAAGGAGGGAGCTGTGGATGAAGGAGGGAGCTGTGGATGAAGGAGAGAGCTGTGGATGAAGGAGAGAGCTGTGGGTGAAGGAGAGAGCTGTGGATGAAGGAGAGAGTTGTAGATGAAGGAGGGAGCTGTGGATGAAGGAGGGAGCTGTGAATGAAGGAGGGAGCTGTGGATGAAGGAGGGAGCTGTGGATGAAGGAGGGAGCTGTGGATGAAGGAGAGAGCTGTGGATGAAGGAGAGCTGTGGGTGAAGGAGAGAGCTGTGGATGAAGGAGAGAGTTGTAGATGAAGGAGGGAGCTGTGGATGAAGGAGGGAGCTGTGAATGAAGGAGGGAGCTGTGGATGAAGGAGGGAGCTGTGGATGAAGGAGGGAGCTGTGGGTGAAGGAGGGAGCTGTGGATGAAGGAGAGAGCTGTGGGGAAAGGAGGGAGCTGTGGATGAAGGAGGGAGCTGTGGGGAAAGGAGGGAGCTGTGGATGAAGGAGAGAGCTGTGGATGAAGGAGGGAGCTGTGGATGGAGGGAGCTGTGGATGAAGGAGAGAGCTGTGGATGAAGGAGGGCTGTGGGTGAAGGAGAGAGCTGTGGATGAAGGAGAGAGCTGTGGATGGGAGGGAGCTGTGGGTGAAGGAGAGAGCTGTGGATGAAGGAGGGAGCTGTGGGTGAAAGAGGGAGCTGTGGATGAAGGAGAGAGCTGTGGATGAAGGAGAGAGTTGTGGATGAAGGACAGAGCTGTGGATGAAGGAGAGAGCTGTGGATGAAGGAGGGAGCTGTGGATGAAGGAGGGAGCTGTGGGTGAAGGAGCTGTGGGTGAAGAAGAGAGCTGTGGGTGAAGGAGAGAGCTGTGGATGAATGAGAGAGCTGTGGATGAAGGAGGGAGCTGTGGATGAAGGAGGGAGCTGTGGATGAAGGAGAGAGCTGTGGATGAAGGAGAGAGCTGTAGATGAAGGAGGGAGCTGTGGATGAAAGAGAGAGCTGTGAATGAAGGAGGGAGCTGTGGATGAAGGAGAGAGATGTGGATGAAGGAGAGAGCTGTGGATGAAGGAGAGATGTGGATGAAGGAGAGAGTTGTGGATGAAGGAGAGAGCTGTGGATAAAGGAGGGAGCTGTGGATGAAGAAGGGAGCTGTGGATGAAGGAGAGAGCTGTGGTTGAAGGAGAGAGCTGTGGATGAAGGAGAGAGCTGTGGATGAAGGAGAGAGCTGTGGATGAAGGAGGGAGCTGTGGATGAAGGAGAGAGCTGTGGATGAAGGAGAGAGCTGTGGATAGAGAGAGAGCTGTGGATGAAGGAGGGAGCTGTGGATGAAGGAGGGAGCTGTGGATGAAGGAGGGAGCTGTGGATGAAGGAGAGAGCTGTGGATGAAGGAGGGAGCTGTGGATGAAGGAGAGAGCTGTGGATGAAGGAGAGAGCTGTAGATGAAGGAGGAAGCTGTGGGTGAAGGAGAGAGCTGTGGATGAAGGAGAGAGCTGTGGGTGAAAGAGGGAGCTGTGGGTGAAAGAGGGAGCTGTGGATGAAGGAGAGAGATGTGGATGAAGGAGAGAGCTGTGGATGAAGGAGGGAGCTGTGGATGAAGGAGGGAGCTGTGGGTGAAGGAGCTGTGGGTGAAGGAGAGAGCTGTGGGTGAAGGAGAGAGCTGTGGATGAATGAGAGAGCTGTGGATGAAGGAGGGAGCTGTGGATGAAGGAGGGAGCTGTGGATGAAGGAGAGCTGTGGATGAAGGAGAGCTGTGGGTGAAGGAGAGAGCTGTGGGTGAAGGAGAGAGTGTAGATGAGGAGGAGCTGTGGATGAAGGAGGGAGCTGTGATGAAGGAGGAGCTGTGGATGAAGGAGGGAGCTGTGGATGAAGGAGGGAGCTGTGGATGAAGGACAGAGCTGTGGATGAAGGAGAGAGCTGTGGATGAAGGAGGGAGCTGTGGATGAAGGAGAGCTGTGGATGAGGAGAGAGCTGTGGATGAAGGAGGGAGCTGTGGATGAAGGAGGGAGCTGTGGGTGAAGGAGCTGTGGGTGAAGGAGAGAGCTGTGGGTGAAGGAGAGAGCTGTGGATGAATGAGAGAGCGTGGATGAGGAGGAGCTGTGGATGAAGGAGGGAGCTGTGGATGAAGGAGAGAGCTGTGGATGAAGGAGAGAGCTGTGGGTGAAGGAGAGAGCTGTGGATGAAGGAGAGAGTTGTGATGAAGGAGGGAGCTGTGGATGAAGGAGGAGCTGTGAATGAAGGAGGGAGCTGTGGATGAAGGAGGGAGCTGTGGATGAAGGAGGGAGCTGTGGATGAAGGAGAGAGCTGTGGATGAAGGAGAGCTGTGGGTGAAGGAGAGAGCTGTGGATGAAGGAGAGTGTGATGAAGGAGGAGCTGTGGATGAAGGAGGGAGCTGTGATGAAGGAGGAGCTGTGGATGAAGGAGGGAGCTGTGGATGAAGGAGGAGCTGTGGTGAAGGAGGAGCTGTGGATGAAGGAGAGCTGTGGGGAAGGAGGGAGCTGTGGATGAAGGAGGGAGCTGTGGGAAAGGGAGCTGTGGATGAAGGAGAGAGCTGTGGATGAAGGAGGGAGCTGTGGATGGAGGGAGCTGTGGATGAAGGAGAGAGCTGTGGATGAAGGAGGGAACTGTGGATGAAGGAGAGCTGTGGATGAAGGAGAGAGCTGTGGATGGGAGGGAGCTGTGGATGAAGGAGAGCTGTGGATGAGGAGGAGCTGTGGGTGAAGAGGGAGCTGGTGAAGGAGAGAGCTGTGGATGAAGGAGAGAGTTTGGATGAAGGACAGAGCTGTGGATGAAGGAGAGCTGTGGATGAAGGAGGAGCTGTGGATGAAGGAGGAGCTGTGGGTGAAGGAGCTGTGGGTGAAGAGAGCTGTGGGTGAAGGAGAGAGCTGTGGATGAATGAGAGAGCTGTGGATGAAGGAGGGAGCTGTGGATGAAGGAGGGAGCTGTGGATGAAGGAGAGAGCTGTGGATGAAGGAGAGAGCTGTAGATGAAGGAGGGAGCTGTGGATGAAAGAGAGAGCTGTGATGAAGGAGGGCTGTGGATGAAGAGAGAGATGTGGATGAAGGAGAGAGCTGTGGATGAAGGAGAGAGAGTGGATGAAGGAGAGTGTGGATGAAGGAGAGCTGTGGATAAGGAGGAGCTGTGGATGAAGAAGGGAGCTGTGGATGAAGGAGAGCTGTGGTTGAAGGAGAGAGCTGTGGATGAATGAGAGAGAGCTGTGGATGAAAGAGAGAGCTGTGGATGAAGGAGGGAGCTGTGGATGAAGGAGAGAGCTGTGGATGAAGGAGAGCTGTGGATGAAGGAGAGCTGTGGATGAAGGAGGGAGCTGTGGATGAAGGAGGGAGCTGTGGATGAAGGAGGAGCTGTGGATGAAGGAGAGAGCTGTGGATGTGAGGGAGCTGTGGATGAAGAGAGAGCTGTGGATGAAGGAGAGAGCTGTAGATGAAGAGGAGCTGTGGGTGAAGGAGAGAGCTGTGGATGAAGGGAGAGCTGTGGGTGAAAGAGGGAGCTGTGGGTGAAAGAGGGAGCTGTGGATGAAGGAGAGAGTTGTGGATGAAGGACAGAGCTGTGGATTAAGGAGAGCTGTGGATGAAGGAGGAGCTGTGGATGAAGGAGGGAGCTGTGGTGAAGGAGCTGTGGGTGAAGGGAGAGCTGTGGGTGAAGGAGAGAGCTGTGGATGAATGAGAGAGCTGTGGATGAAGGAGGAGCTGTGGATGAAGGAGAGCTGTGGATGAAGGAGAGAGCTGTGGATGAAGGAGCTGTGGGTGAAGGAAGAGCTGTGGGTGAAGGAGAGAGCTGTGGATGAAGAGAGAGCTGTGTATGAAGGAGAGAGCTGTGGTGAAGGAGAGCTGTGGATGAAGGAGAGCTGTGGATGAAGGAGGGAGCTGTGGATGAAGGAGAGGCTTATATGAAGGAGGAGCTGTGGATGAAGAGAGAGCTGTGGATGAAGGAGAGCTGCTGTGGATGAAGGAGGAGCTGTGATGAAGGAGGGAGCTGTGGATGAAGGAGAGAGTGGGATGAAGAGAGAGCTGTGGATGAAGGAGAGAGCTGTGGATGAAGGAGAGAGCTGTGGATGAAGGAGAGAGTGTGGATGAAGGAGGAGCTGTGGATGAAGGAGGGAGCTGTGGATGAAGGAGAGCTGTGGGTGAAGGAAGAGCTGTGGATGAAGGAGGGCTGTGGATGAAGGAGAGAGCTGTGGATGAAGAGAGAGCTGTGGTGAAGGAGAGCTGTGGATGAAGGAGAGAGCTGTGGTGAAGGAGGGAGCTGTGGATGAAGCGAGAGCTGTGGATGAGGAGAGCTGTGGATGAAGGAGAGAGCTGTGTGAGAGGGAGCTTGGATGAAGGA
>NW_026891376.1:3240481-3254627 GCF_015708825.2 Lethenteron reissneri
TCACCACCCACTCACCCACACACTCCCACCCACTCACCCTCCCACCAATCACCCACCCACTCTCCCACCCACTCACCCACCCACTGACCTGGTCACAACACACTCACCCACTCACCCACTCACCCACACACTCACCCACACCACCCTCCCACCAACTCACCCACCACTCTCCCACCCACTCACCCACCCACTGACCTGGTCACCCACACACTCACCCACTCACCCACCCACTCACCCACACACTCACCCACCCACTCACCCTCCCACCAACTCACCCACCCACTCCCACCCACTCACCCACCCATGACCTGGTCACCCACACACTCACCCACCCACTCACCCACACACTCACCCACCCTCCCACCAACTCACCCACCCACTCTCCCACCCACTCACCCACCCACTGACCTGGTCACCCACACACTCACCCACTCACCACCCACTCACCCACACACTCACCACCCCTCACCCTCCCACCAACTCACCCACCCACTCCCCACCCACTCACCCACCCACTGACCTGGTCACCCACACACTCACCCACTCACCCACCCACTCACCCACACACTCACCACCCACTCACCCTCCACCAACTCACCCACCCACTCTCCCACCCACTCACCCACCCATGACCTGGTCACCCACACATCACCCACTCACCCACACACTCACCACCCACTCACCCTCCCACCAACTCACCCACCCACTCTCCCACCCACTCACCCACCCACTGACCTGGTCACCCACACACTCACCCACTCACCCACCCACTCACCCACACATCACCACCCACTCACCCTCCCACCAACTCACCCACCCACTCTCCCACCCACTCACCCACCCACTGACCTGGTCACCCACACACTCACCCACACACCCACTCACCCACACACTCACCCACCACTCACCCTCCCACCAACTCACCCACCCACTCTCCCACCCACTCACCCACCCACTGACCTGGTCACCCACACACTCACCCACCCACTCACCCACACACTCACCCACCCACTCACCCTCCCACCAACTCACCCACCCACTCTCCCACCCACTCACCCACCCACTGACCTGGTCACCCACACACTCACCCACCCACTCACCCACTCGTCTGCGTCGCCTCGCACGCTCGCCTCACCACTCCGCTCACCGCTGTAAATACGCGCCGTGTACATAGCTTTAGGTGGTGGTGAGCGTGGTGGTGGTGGTGAGCGTGGTGGTGAGTGTGGTGGTGGTGCTGAGCGTGGTGCTGAGCGTGGTGCTGAGCGTGGTGGTGGTGAGCGTGGTGGTGAGCATGGTGGTGGTGAGCGTGGTGGTGGTGAGCGTGGTGGTGAGCATGGTGGTGCTGAGCGTGGTGGTGGTGAGCATGGTGGTGGTGAGCGTGGTGGTGGTGAGCGTGGTGGTGTTGAGCGTGGTGCTGAGCGTGGTGGTGGTGAGCGTGGTGGTGGTGCTGAGCATGGTGGTGGTGGTCAGTGTGGTGGTGTTGAGCGTGGTGGTGATGGTGAGCGTGGTGGTGAGTGTGGTGGTGAGCGTGGTGGTGGTGCTGGTGGTGAGCGTGGTGCTGGTGGTGAGTGTGGTGGTGGTGGTGAGTGTGGTGGTGGTGGTGAGTGTGGTGGTGAGCGTGGTGGTGGTGCTGAGCGTGGTGGTGCTGAGTGGTAGTGGTGGTGGTGAGTGTGGTGGTGCTGAGCGTGGTGGTGGTGGTGAGCGTGGTGGTGAGCGTGGTGGTGGTGAGCGTGGTGGTGCTGAGTGGTAGTGGTGGTGGTGAGTGTGGTGGTGCTGAGCGTGGTGGTGGTGTTGAGCGTGGTGCTGAGCGTGGTGGTGGTGAGCGTGGTGGTGGTGCTGAGCATGGTGGTGGTGGTCAGTGTGGTGGTAGTGAGCGTGGTGGTGGTGGTGAGCGTGGTGGTGGTGAGCGTGGTGGTGGTGGTGAGGTGGTGGTGAGCGTGGTGGTGAGCGTGGTGGTGGTGCTGAGTGTGGTGATGGTAGTGAGCGTGGTGGTGCTGAGTGGTGGTGGTGGGCGTGGTGGTGGTGGGCGTGGTGGTGGTGAGCGTGGTGGTGGTGGTGAGCGTCGTGGTGGTGGTGGTGAGCGTGGTGGTGCTGAGCGTGGTGGTGGTGCTGAGTGGTGGTGGTGAGCGTGGTGGTGTTGAGCGTGGTGGTGGTGCTGAGCGTGGTGGTGGTGAGCGTGGTGGTGGTGAGCGTGGTGGTGTTGAGTGTGGTGGTGAGCGTGGTGGTGGTGGTGTTGAGTGTGGTGGTGGTGAGCGTGGTGGTGTTGAGTGTGGTGGTGGTGGTGGTGGTGGTGAGTGTGGTGGTGAGCGTGGTGGTGGTGGTGAGCGTGGTGGTGGTGAGCGTGGTGGTGGTGAGCGTGGTGGTGCTGAGCGTGGTGGTGGTGAGCGTGGTGGTGGTGAGTGTGGTGGTGAGCATGGTGGTGAGCGTGGTGGTGAGTGTGGTGGTGAGCGTGGTGGTGAGCGTGGTGGTGGTGAGCGTGGTGGTGAGCGTGGTGGTGCTGAGCGTGGTGGTGGTGAGCGTGGTGGTGGTGAGTGTGGTGGTGAGCATGGTGGTGAGCGTGGTGGTGAGTGTGGTGGTGAGTGTGGTGGTGAGCGTGGTGGTGCTGGTGTTGAGCGTGGTGGTGAGTGTGGTGGTGAGCGTGGTGGTGAGCGTGGTGGTGCTGGTGTTGAGCGTGGTGGTGAGTGTGGTGGTGGTGGTGGGTGACCGAGACCTCACCCACACCATCCCTCGGAGCGCGCGTCGAGTTTTTCTTGTTGTTGATGTTTTTGTTGATGCATTCATTAAAAACGACAACAACATCCCAGCGCTACGGCTACCGTGTCGGTGGTGATTATAATTCACCCGCATTGTGTGTGTTTGTGTGTGCATGTGTGTATGTGTGTCTGTGTGTGTGTATGTGTGTCTGTATGTGTCTGTGTGTGTGTGTGTCTGTGTCTGTGTGTCTGTGTGTGTGTCTGTGTGTGTGTCTGTGTGTGTGTGTGTCTGTGTGTGTGTCTGTGTGTGTGTCTGTGTGTGTGTGTCTGTGTGTGTGTCTGTATGTGTGTATCTGTGTATGTGTGTGTGTGTATGTGTGTGTGTATCTATGTGTGTGTGTATGTGTGTGTATGTGTCTGTGTGTATGTGTATGTGTGTATGTCTGTGTATGTGTGTGTATGTGTGTGTGTCTGTGTGTGTGTCTCTGTGTGTGTGTGTCTGTGTGTGTGTCTGTATGTGTGTCTGTGTGTGTGTCTGTGTGTGTGTCTGTGTGTGTGTATCTGTATGTGTGTGTGTGTATGTGTCTGTGTGTATCTATGTGTATGTGTGTGTCTGTCTGTGTGTGTGTATGTGTGTCTGTATGTGTGTGTCTGTATGTGTGTGTGTGTCTGTATGTGTGTGTCTGAGGCTCAGTGTTCCCTTCTAAGGGTTGAGGCTCAGTGTTCCCAGTGGCCAGGGGAGAATAGGTCCCGGCCTTCGGTGTGTAGAGAAGTTCCCACGGACGCACACCGAGACAAGTTCAGGGGCTTTCGACGCGGGTTTATTCAAGCTGTTACAATAACACACAGCAGGGGTACACAATTTTTAGGGCCTAGGGATCCTTACCAGATGTCGCAACCGGGTACCCGATACCCGTACCCTACCCGATACCCGGCTACCCGTACCCGGCCGGGTACAGGTACGGGTAGGCCGTGAGTCACTGGTGAGTCACCGTTTGTCACTCATTTCCCAACGTCTTGTCTCTTCTCACGATTCAAGTTCCTAGAATCAACCCACCCGCGCCTGCAACGTGGCTTCATCCCAGAGGTCGCAATCGGGTACCCGATACCCGTACCCTACCCGTACCCGGCCGGGTACGGGTACGGCCGGGTACACGGCCGGGTACGGGTACCCATTTGCGACCCTGGTGGGTGAGTAAATGAGTGGGTGAGTGTGTGGGTGAGTGGGTGAGTGAGTGGGTGTGTGGGTGAGTGAGTGGGTGAGTGAGTGGGTGTGTGAGTGAGTGAGTGGGTGAGTGGGTGGATGTGTGGGTGTGTGGGTGAGTGGGTGTGTGGGTGAGTGTGTGGGTGAGTGGGTGAGTGTGTGGGTGAGTGTGTGGGTGTGTGAGTGAGTGGGTGAGTGGGTGGGTGTGTGGGTGAGTGTGTGGGTGAGTGTGTGGGTGGGTGTGTGAGTGAGTGTGTGGGTGAGTGTGTGTGTGGGTGAGTGTGTGGGTGGGTGAGTGTGTGAGTGTGTAAGTGAGTGGGTGAGTGTGTGGGTGAGTGTGTGGGTGAGTGAGTGTGTGGGTGAATGTGTGGGTGAGTGAGTGTGTGGGTGAGTGAGTGTGGAGGTGAGTGAGTGTGTAGGTGAGTGAGTGGGTGAGTGTGTGGGTGAATGTGTGGGTGGGTGAGTGGGTGTGTGAGTGAGTGGGTGAGTGGGTGGATGTGTGGGTGAGTGTGTGGGTGAGTGGGTGAGTGTGTGGGTGGGTGTGTGAGTGAGTGTGTGGGTGAGTGTGTGTGTGGGTGAGTGTGTGGGTGGGTGAGTGTGTGAGTGTGTAAGTGAGTGGGTGAGTGTGTGGGTGAGTGTGTGGGTGAGTGAGTGTGTGGGTGAATGTGTGGGTGAGTGAGTGTGTGGGTGAGTGAGTGTGGAGGTGAGTGAGTGTGTAGGTGAGTGAGTGGGTGAGTGTGTGGGTGAATGTGTGGGTGGGTGAGTGGGTGTGTGAGTGAGTGGGTGGATGTGTGGGTGAGTGTGTGGGTGAGTGGGTGAGTGTGTGGGTGGGTGTGTGAGTGAGTGTGTGGGTGAGTGTGTGTGTGGGTGAGTGTGTGGGTGGGTGAGTGTGTGAGTGTGTAAGTGAGTGGGTGAGTGTGTGGGTGAGTGTGTGGGTGAGTGAGTGTGTGGGTGAATGTGTGGGTGAGTGAGTGTGTGGGTGAGTGAGTGTGGAGGTGAGTGAGTGTGTAGGTGAGTGAGTGGGTGAGTGTGTGGGTGAGTGAGTGGGTGGGTGAGTGGGTGTGTGGGTGAGTGGGTGAGTGGGTGGATGTGTGGGTGAGTGTGTGGGTGAGTGGGTGAGTGTGTGGGTGGGTGTGTGAGTGAGTGTGTGGGTGAGTGTGTGTGTGGGTGAGTGTGTGGGTGGGTGAGTGTGTGAGTGTGTAAGTGAGTGGGTGAGTGTGTGGGTGAGTGTGTGGGTGAGTGAGTGTGTGGGTGAATGTGTGGGTGAGTGAGTGTGTGGGTGAGTGAGTGTGGAGGTGAGTGAGTGTGTGGGTGAGTGAGTGGGTGAGTGTGTGGGTGAATGTGTGGGTGGGTGAGTGGGTGTGTGAGTGAGTGGGTGAGTGGGTGGATGTGTGGGTGAGTGTGTGGGTGAGTGGGTGAGTGTGTGGGTGGGTGTGTGAGTGAGTGTGTGGGTGAGTGTGTGTGTGGGTGAGTGTGTGGGTGGGTGAGTGTGTGAGTGTGTAAGTGAGTGGGTGAGTGTGTGGGTGAGTGTGTGGGTGAGTGAGTGTGTGGGTGAATGTGTGGGTGAGTGAGTGTGTGGGTGAGTGAGTGTGGAGGTGAGTGAGTGTGTGGGTGAGTGAGTGGGTGAGTGTGTGGGTGAGTGTGTGGGTGAATGTGTGGGTGGGTGAGTGGGTGTGTGAGTGAGTAGGTGAGTGGGTGGATGTGTGGGTGAGTGTGTGGGTGAGTGTGTGGGTGGGTGTGTGAGTGAGTGTGTGGGTGAGTGTGTGTGTGGGTGAGTGTGTGGGTGGGTGAGTGTGTGAGTGTGTAAGTGAGTGGGTGAGTGTGTGGGTGAGTGTGTGGGTGAGTGAGTGTGTGGGTGAATGTGTGGGTGAGTGAGTGTGTGGGTGAGTGAGTGTGGAGGTGAGTGAGTGTGTGGGTGAGTGAGTGGGTGAGTGTGTGGGTGAGTGAGTGGGTGGGTGAGTGGGTGGGTGAGTGGGTGAGTGTGTGGGTGTATGAGTGATTGGGTGAGTGTGTGGGTGAGTGTGTGTGGGTAAGTGAGTGAGTGGGTAAATGAGTGGGTGAGTGTGTGGGTGTGTGAGTGATTGGGTGAGTGGGTGGGTGAGTGTGTGGGTGAGTGAGTGGGTAAGTGAGTGGGTGAGTGTGTGGGTGTGTGAGTGATTGGGTGAGTGGGTGGGTGAGTGTGTGGGTGAGTGTGTGGGTAAATGAGTGGGTGAGTGTGTGGGTGTGTGAGTGATTTGGTGAGTGGGTGGGTGAGTGTGTGGGTGAGTGTGTGGGTGAGTATGTGGGTGAGTGAGTGTGTGGGTGAGTATGTGGGTGAGTGAGTGTGTGGGTGAGTGTGTGGGTGAGTGTGTGGGTGAGTGAGTGTGTGGGTGAGTATGTGGGTGAGTGAGTGTATGGGTGAGTATGTGGGTGAGTGAGTGTGTGGGTGAGTATGTGGGTGAGTGAGTGTGTGGGTGAGTGTGTGGGTGAGTGTGTGGGTGAGTGTGTGGGTGAGTGAGTGAGTGGGTGAGTGGGTGTGTGAGTGTGTGGGTGAGTGTGTGGGTGAGTGAGTGTGTGGGTGAGTGTGTGGGTGAGTGTGTGGGTGAGTGTGTGGGTGAGTGAGTGATTGGGTGAGTGGGTGTGTGAGTGTGTGGGTGAGTGAGTGTGTGGGTGAGTATGTGGGTGAGTGAGTGTATGGGTGAGTGGGTGTGTGAGTATGTGGGTGAGTGAGTGTGTGGGTGAGTGAGTGGGTGAGTGTGTGGCTTCCGCTGATTTCTCAACCAACTTGGCAGACGCTGCTGCTGTCACTAAGGAAGCTTCCGCAGATTTCTCGACCTACGTCGTCGACGCCGCTGCTGTTGCTGAGGAGGCTTCCGCGGATTTCTTCTCAGAGACGTCACAGCCGACGTTGCTACAGGGGACCTGGGAGGCTTCCGCGGATTTCCTCGCGTTGCTAGGGCCGCCCTTGGCAACCATGGCTGTAGACTGTTACTGGAGATCGCCATGGCAACAGTAACAATCTAAAGCCACGGTTACCATGGCAACGGCATGGCTGCGGGTGTGGGGGGGGGCGTCACCACCATCATCATCATCATCATCACCATCATCACCACCACCACCATCACCACCATCACAACCACCACCACCACCATCACCACCACCATCACCACCATCATCATCACCACCATCACCAACACCACCATCACCATCACCACCATCACCATCTCCATCACCATCACCACCATCACCACCACCATCACCACCACCATCACCACCACCACATCACCATCACCACATCACCACCACCATCATCACATCACCACATCACCACCACCATCACCACCACCATCATCACCACCACATCACCACATCACCACCACCATCACCACCATCATCACCACCATCTCCATCACCACCACACCACCATCACCACCACCACCATCACCACCATCACCACCATCACCACATCACCACCACCACCACCATCACCATCATCACCACCACCATCACCACCATCACCACCATCACCACCACACCACCATCACCACCATCACCATCACCACCATCACCATCATCACCACCACCATCACCACCATCACCACCATCACCACATCACCACCACCACCACCATCACCATCATCACCACCACCATCACCACCATCACCACCATCACCACCATCACCATCACCACCATCACCATCATCACCACCACCATCACCACCATCACCACCATCACCACCACACCACCATCACCACCATCACCATCACCACCATCACCATCATCACCACCACCATCACCACCATCACCACCATCACCACATCACCACCACCACCACCATCACCATCATCACCACCACCATCACCACCATCACCACCATCACCACCATCACCATCACCACCATCACCATCATCACCACCACCATCACCACCATCACCACCATCACCACATCACCACCACCACACCACCATCACCACCACCATCACCACCTCTCGTGCTATAAAGTAGTGCGCCGGGTGGCGGAGGGATCCACGCGCGGTGGCAGTTGGTGCTCCGCCCCGCGCAGCCATGACGTAAGACTGTTACTGAGCGATGACGTAATCAATCCTACGTCACGACGCGCGGGGCGGGGCTAAATCATTGCCCGCTTCTGCCCCCCCCCCCCCCGCTTACTCATTCAATCACCCCCCCCCTTTGAGTCATTCACTTAATCATTCAATCACTCACCCTTTGAGTCATTCACTCAATCATTCATTCACCCACGGGGCTGAATCATTCCCTGCTCACTCATTCAATCACTCACCCTTTGAGTCATTCACTTAATCATTCATTCACCCACGGGGCTGAATCATTCCCTGCTCACTCATTCAATCACTCACCCTTTGAGTCATTCACTTAATCATTCATTCACCCACGGGGCTGAATCATTCCCTGCTCACTCATTCAATCACTCACCCTTTGAGTCATTCACTCAAACATTCACCCACGAGGCTAAATAATTCCCCGTCCACTCATTCAATCACTCCACCTTTGAGTCATTCACACACTCATTCACCAAATGGCTCACTCATTCACCGAATGGCTCACTCATTCAATCATTGGCTCACTCATTCGATCATTCGTTCACTCACTCATTCACCAAATGGCTCACTCATTCAATCATTGGCTCACTCATTCAATCAATCGTTCACTCACTCATTCACCGAATGGCTCACTCATTCACCAATCGGCTCACTCATTCGCCCATTCGTTCACTCACTCATTCATCAATTGGCTCACCCATTCATCCATTCGTTCACGCACTCATTCACCCAATCACCGATTCAATCACCCATTTACCGATTAATTTACACATTCACTCACTCCATCACTCAATCTATTCATTCATCGATGTATTCACTGGCTCACTCAATTATTCGTTCACCCATTCACGAATCTATTCATTCACCCATTCACAGATTCATTCACCAATGTACTCATTCAATCATTGGTTCACTCATTAATATATTAATTCACTCGTTCACCGATTCATTCACAGACTCACTCATCAATTAATTCACCCATGTACTCACTCAATCATTGGTTTACCCATTAATATAATCATTCACCCATTCATTCACACGCTCGCTCATCGATTCCTTCACCGATTCATTCATCCACGCACTCAATCATACACCCATTAACAATACATTAATTCACCCACGCACTCATTCACCCATTCATCTACTCATTCGTCGATTCATTCATCCACGGACTCACTCAATCATTCATTCACCCATCCATTCATCTATTCATTCATCGATTCATTCACCCATTCATCTACTCATTCACCGAGTCGTTCACCCACTGACTCACTCAATCATTCATTCACCCATCCATTCATCGATTCATTCACCCATTCATCTACTCATTCGCCGAGTCATTCACCCACGGACTCACTCAATCATTCATTCACCCATCCATCCATTCATCTATTCATTCATCGATTCATTCACCCATTCATCTACTCATTCGCCAAGTCATTCACCCATAGACTCACTCAATCATTCATTCACCCATCCATCCATTCATCTATTCATTCATCGATTCATTCACCCATTCATCTACTCATTCACTCAGTCATTCACCCACGGACTCACTAAATCATTCATTCACCCATCCATTCATTCATCTATTCATTCATCGATTCATTCACCCATTCATCTACTCATTCACTCAGTCATTCATCCACGGACTCAATCATTCATTCATCCATCCATTCATCTATTCATTTATCGATTCATTCACCCATTCATCTACTCATTCGCCAAGTCATTCACCCACGGACTCACTCAATCATTCATTCATCCATCCATTCACTATTCATTCATCGATTCATTCACCCATTCATCTACTCATTCGCCGAGTCATTCACCCACGGACTCACTCAATCATTCATTCACCCATCCATTCATTCATCTATTCATTCATCGATTCATTCACCCATTCACCTACTCATTCACTCAGTCATTCATCCACGGACTCACTCAATCATTCATTCACCCATCCATTCATCTATTCATTCATCTATTCATTCACCCATTCTTCTACTCATTTGCCGACTCATTCACCCACTGACTCACTCAATCATTCATTCACCCATCCATTCATTCATCCATTCATTCATCTATTCATTCATCTATTCATTCACCCATTCTTCTACTCATTTGCCGACTCATTCACCCACTGACTCACTCAATCATTCATTCACCCATCCATTCATTCATCCATTCATCTATTCATTCATCGATTCATTCACCCATTCATCTACTCGTTCGCCGATTCATTCACCCACGGACTCACTCAATCATTCATTCACCCATCCATTCATTCATATATTCATTCACCCATCCATCCAGTCATCTATTCATTCATCGATTCATTCACCCATCCATCCATTCATCTATTCATTCATCGATTCATTCACCCATTCATCTACTCATTCACCCACGGACTCACTCAATCAATCATTCATTCACCCATCCATCCATTCATCTATTCATTCATCGATTCATTCACCCATTCATCTACTCATTCACTCAGTCATTCACCCACGAACTCACTCAATCATTCATTCATCCATCCATCCATTCATCTATTCATTCATCGATTCATTCACCCATTCATCTATTCATTCACTCAGTCATTCATCCACGGACTCACTCAATCATTCATTCATCCATCCATCCATTCATCTATTCATTCACCCATTCATCTATTCATTCACTCAGTCATTCATCCACGGACTCACTCAATCATTCATTCACCCATCCATCCATTCATCTATTCATTCACTCAGTCATTCATCCACGGACTCACTCAATCATTCATTCACCCATCCATCCATCCATTCATCTATTCATTCATAGATTCATTCATCCATCCATTCATCGATTCATTCATCTACTCATTCGCCGACTCATTCACCCACGGACTCAATCATTCATTCACCCATCCATCCATTCATTTATTCATTCATCGATTCATTCACCCATTCATCTACTCATTCACTCATTCATTCACCCACGGACTCACTCAATAATTCATTCACCCATCCATCCATTCATCTATTCATTCATCGATTCATTCATCTACTCATTCGCCGACTCATTCATCTACGGACTCAATCATTCATTCACCCATCCATCTATTCATTTATCTATTCATTCACCCATTCATCTACTCATTCACCCATTCATCTACTCATTCACTCACTCATTCACCCATTCATCTACTCATTCACTCACTCATTCACCCATTCATCTACTCATTCACTCACTCATTCACCCATTCATCTACTCATTCACTCACTCATTCACCCATTCATCTACTCATTCACTCACTCATTCACCCATTCATCTACTCATTCACTCACTCATTCACCCATTCAAGTGCAGTGCGGTAATTTACCTCCATTCACCAACAGCTGGAGGAAGGGGGCGGGGCACCTCCACTGACGTCATCAGCCCCGCGGGGGGCGGGGCTCCCACCACCCGATGACGCACGCGGGATTGACGTCGAATGACGTCACGGTTTCCGGTCGCCCGCGTGACGTAATCCACCCATATAAGGAGCGCTCCTGGTGACGTCCCATTTCCGGTGGCCCCCTCCCGCCCCCCACGCTCGCACGTGGCTGGGGCGATGACGCAACATGCCCATATAAGGTTCGCCTCCAGCGGTGACGTCACACAATCCACACTGCGGGGGCGGGGTCCCCTCTGGCCCCCACCTCCCCTTGCGATTCGTCGGAGGGTGGCTGAGCGTGATTACGTCACGCGCCTTATATGGGTAGGCCCCGCCCCCCCTCCCGCTGACTGCGCGTTGACGTCACGCGGTCGGCGTTGGTGACGTTCATCTTCAACTGCCCGGTTTCTCCCGTGCGTGATGACGTCACTTGCCGACGCGATGACGTAGATGGGGGGAGCGAGGCGGCGCGGCTGAAATTGGCGCGAAAATTAGACGTACGAAAAGAAAATGGCCGCTTATAGTTTTGTTATTTTTCTTTTTAAATTTCTTTATTTTAAAAGCTTAAAATTAATTAATTTCTTCGTTTCTTGGCAAATGTGGTCGCCTTTTTCCACCAGGTTTCTCCTCAGAATTGTGTTGCGACGCCCACCTGCCAACGACATTTAAGGTAAACATTATATTCGTAAGGGTTCATGGGCAATGTTATGGTGAGGTAAAACGTGTGTAACTATACGGAGCTTCTTTTAGAAGAGTAGGCCAAGTACCCCTTCCACCCCCTCTGCTATAGCTGCCTCTAGTTGTGGGCTCAGTGTTAATCACTGAGGCTCACAGAGCCAGACTAAGGCTCCCTCCCATAGGGTTCAGTGTTAATCACTGAGGCTCACTCCCCATAGGGTTCAGTGTTAATCACTGAGGTTCACAGAGCCAGACTGAGGCTCCCATAGGGTTCAGTGTTAATCACTGAGGCTCACAGAGCCAGACTAAGGCTCCCATAGGGTTCAGTGTTAATCACTGAGGCTCACAGAGCCAGACTAAGGCTCCCACAGGGTTCAGTGTTAAAATCACTGAGGCTCACAGAGCCAGACTAAGGCTCCCTCCCATAGGGTTCAGTGTTAATCACTGAGGCTCACAGAGCCAGACTAAGGCTCCCACAGGGTTCAGTGTTAATCACTGAGGCTCACAGAGCCAGACTAAGGCTCCCACAGGGTTCAGTGTTAAAATCACTGAGGCTCACAGAGCCAGACTAAGGCTCCCTCCCATAGGGTTCAGTGTTAATCACTGAGGCTCACAGAGCCAGACTAAGGCTCCCACAGGGTTCAGTGTTAATCAATGAGGCTCACAGAGCCAGACTAAGGCTCCCTCCCATAGGGTTCAGTGTTAATCACTGAGGCTCACAGAGCCAGACTGAGGCTCCCACAGGGTTCAGTGTTAAAATCACTGAGGCTCACAGAGCCAGACTAAGGCTCCCTCCCATAGGGTTCAGTGTTAATCACTGAGGCTCACAGAGCCAGACTGAGGCTCCCTCCCATAGGGTTCAGTGTTAATCACTGAGGCTCACAGAGCCAGACTAAGGCTCCCTCCCATAGGGTTCAGTGTTAATCACTGAGGCTCACAGAGCCAGACTGAGGCTCCCTCCCATAGGGTTCAGTGTTAATCACTGAGGCTCACAGAGCCAGACTGAGGCTCCCTCTCCCATAGGGTTCAGTGTTAATCACTGAGGCTCACAGAGCCAGACTAAGGCTCCCTCTCACATAGGGTTCAGTGTTAATCACTGAGGCTCACAGAGCCAGACTAAGGCTCCCTCTCACATATGGTTCAGTGTTAATCACTGAGGCTCACAGAGCCAGACTAAGGCTTCCTCTCACATAGGGTTCAGTGTTAGTCACTGAGGCTCACAGAGCCAGACTAAGGCTCCCATAGGGTTCAGTGTTAAAATCACTGAGGCTCACAGAGCCAGACTGAGGCTCCCTCCCATAGGGTTCAGTGTTAAAATCACTGAGGCTCACAGAGCCAGACTATGGCTCACATAGGGTTCAGTGTTAATCACTGAGGCTCACAGAGCCAGACTAAGGCTCCCTCTCCCATAGGGTTCAGTGTTAATCACTGAGGCTCACAGAGCCAGACTAAGGCTCCCTACCATAGGGTTCAGTGTTAATCACTGAGGCTCATAGAGCCAGACTGAGGCTTCACTCCCATAGGGTTTAGTGTTAATCTCTTGAGGCTCACAGGAGCCAGACCTAAGGCCTCCCTCCTCAAATAGGTGTCATGTTACTCAACTGAGGCTCAGATATGCCAAGGACGAAAGGCTCCTATCCAATAGGGTTCAGTGTTAATCACTGAGGCTCACAGAGCCAGACTGAGGCTCACTCCCATAGGGTTTAGTGTTAATCTCTGATGCTCACAGAGCCAACTAAGGCGCCCTCTCACATAGGGTTCAGTGTATCACTGAGGCTTCCAGAGCCATAACTGAGGCTACAACTCCCATAGGGTTTTATTGTTAATCTCTGAGGTTCACAGAGACAGACTACGGATCCCATAGGGTTCAGTGTTAAAATCACTGAGGCTCACAAGCCAGACTAAGGCTCATATAGGGTTTTTCTGGTGTTAATCACTGGGCTCACAGAGCCCGACTAAGGCTCCCATAGGGATCAGTGTTAAATCACTGAGGCTCACATAGCCAGACTAGGGCTCCCTCCCCCCTAGGGTTCTGTTTTTAATCAACTGAATGCTCACAGAGCCAGACTAAGCTCACAGAGCCAGACTAAG
>NW_026891376.1:3255127-3272243 GCF_015708825.2 Lethenteron reissneri
TGGAGAGAGACACGTGGAGAGAGACACGTGGTAGAGAGACACGTGGGTAGAGAGACACGTGGGTAGAGAGACACGGGGGGAGAGAGACACGTGGAGAGAGACACGTGGGTAGAGAGACACGTGGGTAGAGAGACACGGGGGGAGAGACACGAGGAGAGAGACACGGGGAGAAGGACACGGGGAGACACGGGGAGAGAGAGGGAGAGAGACACGGGGAGAGAGACACGTGGGGAGAGAGACACGGGGGGAGAGAGACACGGGGAGAGAGACACGGGGGGAGAGAGACACGTGGGGAGAGAGACACGGGGGGAGAGAGACACGGGGAGAGAGACACGTGGGGAGAGAGACACGTGGGGAGAGAGACACGTGGGGAGAGAGACACGTGGGTAGAGAGACACGTGGGTAGAGAGACACGGGGGGAGAGAGACACGTGGAGAGAGACACGTGGGTAGAGAGACACGTGGGTAGAGAGACACGGGGGGAGAGACACGAGGAGAGAGACACGGGGAGAAGGACACGGGGAGACACGGGGAGAGAGAGGGAGAGAGACACGGGGAGAGAGACACGTGGGGAGAGAGACACGGGGGGAGAGAGACACGTGGGGAGAGAGGGAGAGAGACAAGGGGAGAGAGGGAGAGAGCGGAGGGAGAGATCGGGGATGAATGGGGAGCGAGGGGGAGGGAGACACGGGGGGAGGGGAGGGGGCAGTCAACGTCTCTATAAAGGAGACTCGGCGCGAGAGAATCCAGACTGCGGAGAGACGCAGAGAGACAGAGACACAGAGAGACGCAGAGAGACAGAGACACAGAGAGACGCAGAGAGACGCAGAGAGGCAGACACAGAGACGCAGAGAGACACACACACACAGACACAGAGACACACACACAGAGACACACGCAGAGAGACACACACAGAGACGCAGAGAGACAGAGACACAGAGAGACGCAGAGAGACAGAGACACAGAGAGACGCAGAGAGACGCAGAGAGGCAGACACAGAGACGCAGAGAGACACACACACACAGACACAGAGACACACACACAGAGACACACGCAGAGAGACACACACAGAGACGCAGAGAGACAGAGACACAGAGAGACGCAGAGAGACAGAGACACAGAGAGACGCAGAGAGACGCAGAGAGGCAGACACAGAGACGCAGAGAGACACACACACACAGACACAGAGACACACACACAGAGACACACGCAGAGAGACACACACAGAGACGCAGAGAGACACACAGAGACACTGAGAGACACACACAGAGACACACACACACAGACACACACAGAGACACACAGGGAGACAGGGAGACAGAGACGCACACACACAGACACACACACAGAGACACACAGGGAGACAGGGAGACAGAGACGCAGAGAGACACACACAGAGACACTGAGCGACACACAGACACAGAGACACGCACACAGAGACACACAGAGACACACACACACACAGACACAGAGACACACACATAGAGACATACACACACAGAGACACACACAGATACACAGAGAAACAGACACAGAGACACAGAGAGACACACACAGAGACACACACACAGAGACACTGAGAGAGACACACACAGAGACACACGGGGAGACAGAGACATACGGAGACACACGGGGAGACACGGGGAGACAGAGACACACGGGGAGACACACGGGGAGACACGGGGAGACACATACACACAGAGACACACAGAGACACACGGGGAGACAGAGACACACAGAGACACACGGGGAGACAGAGACACACAGAGACACACGGGGAGACAGAGACACACAGAGACACACGGGGAGACAGAGACACACAGAGACACACGGGGAGACAAAGACGCACAGAGACACACAGAGACACACATAGACACACGGGGAGATGGAGACCGACAGAATGGTAAGCTTAACATCACCATCATCACCACCATCACCACCACCATCATCATCACCACCACCACCATCATCACCACCATCACCACCACCATCATCACCACCATCACCACCATCATCATCACCATCATCACCACCATCATCATCACCACCATCATCACAATCACCACCATCACAACCACCATCATCATCACCACCACCACCATCATCATCACCTCCATGATTACCATCATCACCACCAACATCATCACCACCACCACCACCACCATCACGTCCATAATCACCACCATCATCATCACCACCACCACCACCATCATCATCACCTCCATGATTACCATCATCACCACCACCATCACCACCACCATCATCATCATCACCACCACCATCATCACGTCCATAATCACCACCATCATCAGCAAGACCACCCCCATCATTGTCAGCATGATGATTGCAAATGTGTTGATTGTTATTCGCAAAAGACAAAGATCCCCCGTGTAGCCTCAACAGCCTGTTGGGGCAAGTGCTGTTAGTAGCGAGTAGCAGCACCTATGAAGGCCGGCACGGCACACGAGGGGGTGGGTGGCCAGCACCACGCCCGGCCGCCTTTGTCTCCCCCAGTGGTGATGTTTACTGCACACCGCACCGGGAACTCATTTGAGGCCGAGTCGACCTAGGGGAGGTCCAGGACCGGTTCAGATTTATGGCTATCACTACTGAATTGGTGTTAGTGGAGCGCTAACCGCTGTCCCACCGCTCCCCACATCACTCAGCTCTCTATCCCTTCCAGAACACCGCTAGAATTCACATCACTCAGCTCTCTATCCCTTCTAGAACATGGCTAGAATTCACATCACTCAGCTCTCTATCCCTTCTAGAACATCTCTAGAATTCACATCACTCAGCTCTCTGTCCCTTCTAGAACATCACTAGAATTCACATCACTCAGCTCTCTATCCCTTCTAGAACATCTCTAGAATTCACATCACTCAGCTCTCTATCCCTTCCAGAACATCGCTAAAATTCACATCACTCAGCTCTCTATCCCTTCTAGAACATCGCTAGAATTCACATCACTCAGCTCTCTATCCCTTCTAGAACATCGCGATAATTCACATCACTCAGCTCTCGATCCTTCTAGAACATCACTAGAATTCACATCACTCAGCTCTCAATCCATTCTAGAACATCACTAGAATTCACATCACTCAGCTCTCCATCCCTTCTAGAACATCTCTAGAATTCACATCACTCAGCTCTCTATCCCTTCCAGAACACCGCTAGAATTCACATCACTCAGCTCTCTATCCCTTCCAGAACATCACTAGAATTCACATCACTCAGCTCTCTATCCCTTCCAGAGCATCTCTAGAATTCACATCACTCAGCTCTCTATCCCTTCTAGAACATCACTAGAATTCACATCACTCAGCTCTCTATCCCTTCTAGAACATCACTAGAATTCACATCACTCAGCTCTCCATCCCTTCTAGAACACCGCTAGAATTCACATCACTCAGCTCTCAATCCCTTCTAGAACATCGCTAGAAATCACATCACTCAGCTCTCTATCCATTCAAGAACATCACTAGAATTCACATCACTCAGCTCTATATCCCTTCTAGAACATCACTAGAATTCACATCACTCAGCTCTCTATCCCTTCCAGAACATCACAAAAATTCACATCACTCAGCTCTCTATCCCTTCTAGAACATCACTAGAATTCACATCACTCAGCTCTCCGTCCCTTCTAGAACATCACTAGAATTCACATCACTCAGCTCTCTATCCCTTCTAGAACATCGCTAGAATTCACATCACTCAGCTCTCTATCCCTTCCAGAACATCACTAGAATTCACATCACTCAACTCTTTATCCCTTCTAGAACACCGCTAGAATTCACATCACTCAGGTCTCTATCCCTTCTAGAACATCACGAGAATTCACATCACTAATCTCTCTATCTCTTCTAGAACATCACTAGAATTCACATCACTCAGCTCTCTATCCCTTCTAGAACCTCGCTAGAATTCACATCACTCAGCTCTCTATCCCTTCTAGAACATCGCTAGCATTCACACCACTCAGCTCTCTATCCCTTCTAGAACATCGCTAGAAATCACATCACTCAGCTCTCTATCCCTTCTAGAACATCACTAGAATTCACATCACTCAGCTCTCTATCCCTTCTAGAACACCGCTAGAATTCACATCACTCAGCTCTCTATCCCTTCTAGAACATCACTAGAATTCACACCACTCAGCTCTCCATCCCTTCTAGAACATCACTAGAATTCACATCACTCAGCTCTCTGTCCCTTCTAGAACATCGCTAGAATTCACATCACTCAGCTCTCCATCCCTTCTAGAACATCACTAGAATTCACATCACTCAGCTCTCTATCCCTTCTAGAACATCACTAAAATTCACATCACTCAGCTCTCTGTCCCTTCCAGAACACCACTAGAATTCACATCACTCAGCTCTCTATCCCTTCTAGAACATCACTAGAATTCACATCACTCAGCTCTCTATCCCTTCTAGAACATCACTAGAATTCACATCACTCAGCTCTCTATCCCTTCTAGAACATCGCTAGAATTCACATCACTCAGCTCTCCATCCCTTCTAGAACATTGCTAGAATTCACATCACTCAGCTCTCTATCCCTTCTAGAACATCACTAGAATTCACATCACTCAGCTCTCTGTCCCTTCTAGAACATCACTAGAATCACATCACTCAGCTCTCTATCCCTTCTAGAACATCACTAGAATTCACATCACTCAGCTCTCCATCCCTTCTAGAACATCACTAGAATTCACATCACTCAGCTCTCTATCCCTTCTAGAACATCACTAGAATTCACATCACTCAGCTCTCTATCCCTTCTAGAACATCACTAGAATTCACATCACTCCACTCTCTATCCCTTCTAGAACATCACTAGAATTCACATCACTCAGCTCTCCATCCCTTCTAGAACATCACCTAGAATTTACATCACTCAGCTCTCGATCCCTTCTAGAACATCACTAGAATTCACATCATTCAGCTCTCTGTCCCTTCTAGAACATCACTAGAATTCACATCACTCCACTCTCTATCCCTTCCAGAACATCACTAGAATTCACATCACTCAGCTCTCCATCCCTTCTAGAACATCACTAGAATTCACATCACTCAGCTCTCTGTCCCTTCTAGAACATCACTAGAATTCACATCACTCAGCTCTCTGTCCCTTCTAGAACATCGCTAGAATTCACATCACTCAGCTCTCTATCCCTTCCAGAACATCACAAAAATTCACATCACTCAGCTCTCTATCCCTTCTAGAACATCACTAGAATTCACATCATTCAGCTCTCTGTCCCTTCTAGAACATCACTAGAATTCACATCACACAGCTCTCCATCCCTTCTAGAACATCACTAGAATTCACATCACTCAGCTCTCTATCCCTTCTAGAACACCACTAGAATTCACATCACTCAGCTCTCTATCCCTTCTAGAACATCACTAGAATTCACATCACTCAGCTCTCTATCTCTTCTAGAACATCGCTAGAAATCACATCACTCAGCTCTCTATCCCTTCTAGAACATCACTAAAATTCACATCACTCAGCTCTCTATCCCTTCTAGAACATCACTAGAATTCACATCACTCAGCTCTCTATCCCTTCTAGAACATCGCTAGAATTCACATCACTCAGCTCTCTATCCCTTCTAGAACATCACTAGAATTCACATCACTCAGCTCTCTATCCCTTCTAGAACATCACTATAATTCACATCACTCAGCTCTCTATCCCTTCTAGAACATCACTAGAATTCACATCACTCAGCGCTCTATCCCTTCTAGAACATCACTAGAATTCACATCACTCAGCTCTCTATCCCTTCCAGAACATCACTAGAATTCACATCACTCAACTCTCTATCTCTTCTAGAACATCACTAGAATTCACATCACTCAGCTCTCTGTCCCTTCTAGAACATCACTAGAATTCACATCACTCAGCTCTCCATCCCTTCTAGAACATTGCTAGAATTCACATCACTCAGCTCTATATCCCTTCTAGAACATCTCTAGAATTCACATCACTCAGCTCTCTATCCCTTCTAGAACACCACTAGAATTCACATCACTCAGCTCTCTGTCCCTTCTAGAACATCGCTAGAATTCACATCACTCAGCTCTCCATCCCTTCTAGAACATCACTAGAATTCACATCACTCAGCTCTCTATCCCTTCTAGAACATCACTAAAATTCACATCACTCAGCTCTCTGTCCCTTCCAGAACACCACTAGAATTCACATCACTCAGCTCTCTATCCCTTCTAGAACATCACTAGAATTCACATCACTCAGCTCTCTATCCCTTCTAGAACATCACTAGAATTCACATCACTCAGCTCTCTATCCCTTCTAGAACATCGCTAGAATTCACATCACTCAGCTCTCCATCCCTTCTAGAACATTGCTAGAATTCACATCACTCAGCTCTCTATCCCTTCTAGAACATCACTAGAATTCACATCACTCAGCTCTCTGTCCCTTCTAGAACATCACTAGAATTCACATCACTCAGCTCTCTATCCCTTCTAGAACATCACTAGAATTCACATCACTCAGCTCTCCATCCCTTCTAGAACATCACTAGAATTCACATCACTCAGCTCTCTATCCCTTCTAGAACATCGCTAGAATTCACATCACTCAGCTCTCTATCCCTTCTAGAACATCACTAGAATTCACATCACTCCACTCTCTATCCCTTCTAGAACATCACTAGAATTCACATCACTCAGCTCTCCATCCCTTCTAGAACATCACTAGAATTCACATCACTCAGCTCTCGATCCCTTCTAGAACATCACTAGAATTCACATCATTCAGCTCTCTGTCCCTTCTAGAACATCACTAGAATTCACATCACTCCACTCTCTATCCCTTCCAGAACATCACTAGAATTCACATCACTCAGCTCTCCATCCCTTCTAGAACATCACTAGAATTCACATCACTCAGCTCTCTATCCTTTCTAGAACATCACTAGAATTCACATCACTCAGCTCTCGATCCCTTCTAGAACATCACTAGAATTCACATCATTCAGCTCTCTGTCCCTTCTAGAACACCGCTAGAATTCACATCACTCAGCTCTCTATCCCTTCCAGAACATCACTAGAATTCACATCACTCAGCTCTCTATCCTTTCAAGAACATCACTAGAATTCACATCACTCAGCTCTCTATCCTTTCTAGAACATCACTAGAATTCACATCACTCAGCTCTCTGTCCCTTCTAGAACATCACTAGAATTCACATCACTCAGCTCTCTATCCTTTCTAGAACATCACTAGAATTCACATCACTCAGCTCTCTATCCTTTCTAGAACATCACTAGAATTCACATCACTCAGCTCTCCATCCCTTCTAGAACATCACTAGAATTCACATCACTCAGCTCTCTATCCCTTCCAGAGCATCTCTAGAATTCACATCACTCAGCTCTCTATCCCTTCCAGAACACCGCTAGAATTCACATCACTCAGCTCTCGATCCCTTCAAGAACATCACTAGAATTCACATCACTCAGCTCTATATCCCTTCTAGAACATTTCTAGAATTCACATCACTCAGCTCTCTGTCCCTTCTAGAACATCTCCAGAATTCACATCACTAATCTCTCCATCCCTTCTAGAACACCACTAGAATTCACATCACTCAGCTCTCTATCCCTTCTAGAACATCACTAAAATTCACATCACTCAGCTCTCTATCCCTTCCAGAACACCACTAGAATTCACATCACTCAGCTCTCTATCCCTTCTAGAACATCACTAGAATTCACATCACTCAGCTCTCTATCCCTTCTAGAACATCGCTAGAATTCACATCACTCAGCTGTCTATCCCTTCTAGAACATCACTAGAATTCACATCACTCAGCTCTCTGTCCCTTCTAGAACATCACTAGAATTCACATCACTCAGCTCTCTATCCCTTCCAGTACATCACTAGAATTCACATCACTCAGCTCTCTATCCCTTCTAGAACATCACTAGAATTCACATCACTCAGCTCTCTATCCCTTCTAGAACATCACTAGAATTCACATCACTCAGCTCTCTATCCCTTCTAGAACATCGCTAGAATTCACATCACTCAGCTGTCTATCCCTTCTAGAACATCACTAGAATTCACATCACTCAGCTCTCTGTCCCTTCTAGAACATCACTAGAATTCACATCACTCAGCTCTCTATCCCTTCCAGTACATCACTAGAATTCACATCACTCAGCTCTCTAGAATCCCTTCTAGAACATCGCTAGAATTCACATCACTCAGCTCTCTGTCCCTTCTAGAACATCACTAGAATTCACATCACTCAGCTCTCTATCCCTTCTAGAACATCACTAGAATTCACATCACTCAGCTCTCTATCCTTTCTAGAACATCACTAGAATTCACATCACTCAGCTCTCTATCCTTTCTAGAACATCACTAGAATTCACATCACTCAGCTCTCTGTCCCTTCTAGAACATCACTAGAATTCACATCACTCAGCTCTCTATCCTTTCTAGAACATCACTAGAATTCACATCACTCAGCTCTCTATCCCTTTCTAGAACATCACTAGAATTCACATCACTCAGCTCTCCATCCCTTCTAGAACATCACTAGAATTCACATCACTCAGCTCTCTATCCCTTTCTAGAACATCACTAGAATTCACATCACTCAGCTCTCTATCCCTTCTAGAACATCACTAGAATTCACATCACTCAGCTCTATATCTCTTCTAGAACATCTCTAGAATTCACATCACTCAGCTCTCTGTCCCTTCTAGAACATCGATAGAATTCACATCACTCAGCTCTCTATCCCTTCTAGAACATCACTAGAATTCACATCACTCAGCTCTCCATCCCTTCTAGAACATCGCTATAATTCACATCACTCAGCTCTCAATCCCTTCTAGAACATCACTAGAATTCACATCACTCAGCTCTCCATCCCTTCTAGAACACCGCTAGAATTCACATCACTCAGCTCTCTATCCCTTCTAAAACATCGCTATAATTCACATCACTCAGCTCTCTATCCCTTCTAGAACACCGCTAGAATTCACATCACTCAGCTCTCTGTCCCTTCTAGAACATCACTAGAACTCACATAACTCAGCTCTCCATCCCTTCTAGAACATCACTAGAATTCACATCACTCAGCTCTCTATCCCTTCTAGAACATCGCTAGAATTCACATCACTCAGCTGTCTATCCCTTCTAGAACATCACTAGAATTCACATCACTCAGCTCTCTGTCCCTTCTAGAACATCACTAGAATTCACATCACTCAGCTCTCTATCCCTTCCAGTACATCACTAGAATTCACATCACTCAGCTCTCTATCCCTTCTAGAACATCGCTAGAATTCACATCACTCAGCTCTCTGTCCCTTCTAGAACATCACTAGAATTCACATCACTCAGCTCTCTATCCCTTCTAGAACTTCACTAGAATTCACATTACTCAGCTCTCTATCCTTTCTAGAACATCACTAGAAT
The DNA here is from genome assembly GCF_015708825.2 of Lethenteron reissneri. Lineage (NCBI taxonomy): Eukaryota > Metazoa > Chordata > Hyperoartia > Petromyzontiformes > Petromyzontidae > Lethenteron > Lethenteron reissneri. The sequence continues at coordinate 3,264,604 of NW_026891376.1, forward strand.
TCACATCACTCAGCTCTCTATCCTTTCTAGAACATCACTAGAATTCACATCACTCAGCTCTCTGTCCCTTCTAGAACATCACTAGAATTCACATCACTCAGCTCTCCATCCCTTCTAGAACATCACTAGAATTCACATCACTCAGCTCTCTATCCTTTCTAGAACATCACTAGAATTCACATCACTCAGCTCTCCATCCCTTCTAGAACATCACTAGAATTCACATCACTCAGCTCTCTATCCTTTCTAGAACATCACTAGAATTCACATCACTCAGCTCTCTATCCCTTCTAGAACATCACTAGAATTCACATCACTCAGCTCTATATCTCTTCTAGAACATCTCTAGAATTCACATCACTCAGCTCTCTATCCCTTCTAGAACATCGCTAGAATTCACATCACTCAGCTCTCTGTCCCTTCTAGAACATCGATAGAATTCACATCACTCAGCTCTCTATCCCTTCTAGAACATCACTAGAATTCACATCACTCAGCTCTCTATCCCTTCTAGAACACCGCTAGAATTCACATCACTCAGCTCTCTGTCCCTTCTAGAACATCGATAGAATTCACATCACTCAGCTCTCTATCCCTTCTAGAACATCACTAGAATTCACATCACTCAGCTCTCCATCCCTTCTAGAACATCGCTATAATTCACATCACTCAGCTCTCAATCCCTTCTAGAACATCACTAGAATTCACATCACTCAGCTCTCTATCCCTTCTAGAACACCACTATAATTCACATCACTCAGCTCTCTATCCCTTCTAGAACATCGCTATAATTCACATCACTCAGCTCTCTGTCCCTTCTAGAACATCGCTAGAATTCACATCACTCAGCTCTCTATCCCTTCTAAAACATCGCTATAATTCACATCACTCAGCTCTCTATCCCTTCTAGAACACCGCTAGAATTCACATCACTCAGCTCTCTGTCCCTTCTAGAACATCACTAGAATTCACATCACTCAGCTCTCCATCCCTTCTAGAACACCGCTAGAATTCACATCACTCAGCTCTCCATCCCTTCTAGAACACCACTAGAATTCACATCACTCAGCTCTCCATCCCTTCTAGAACACCGCTAGAATTCACATCACTCAGCTCTCTATCCCTTCTAAAACATCGCTATAATTCACATCACTCAGCTCTCTGTCCCTTCTAGAACATCACTAGAATTCACATAACTCAGCTCTCCATCCCTTCTAGAACACCGCTAGAATTCACATCACTCAGCTCTCTATCCCTTCTAGAACATCACTAGAATTCACATCACTCAGCTCTATATCTCTTCTAAAACATCGCTAGAATTCATATCACTCAGCTCTCCATCCCTTCTAGAAGATCACTAGAATTCACATCACTCAGCTCTCTATCCCTTCTAGAACATCACTAGAATTCACATCACTCAGCTCTCCATCCCTTCTAGAACATCACTATAATTCACATCACTCAGCTCTCCATCCCTTCCAGAACACCGCTAGAATTCACATCACTCAGCTCTCTATCCCTTCTAGAACATCACTATAATTCACATCACTCAGCTCTCTGTCCCTTCTAGAACACCACTAGAATTCACATCACTCAGCTCTCCATCCCTTCTAGAACATCGCTATAATTCACATCACTCAGCTCTCAATCCCTTCTAGAACATCACTAGAATTCACATCACTCAGCTCTCTGTCCCTTCTAGAACACCACTAGAATTCACATCACTCAGCTCTCTATCCTTTCTAGAACATCACTAGAATTCACATCACTCAGCTCTCCATCCCTTCTAGAACATCGCTATAATTCACATCACTCAGCTCTCAATCCCTTCTAGAACATCACTAGAATTCACATCACTCAGCTCTCTATCCCTTCTAGAACACCGCTAGAATTCACATCACTCAGCTCTCCATCCCTTCCAGAACATCACTAGAATTCACATCACTCAGCTCTCCATCCCTTCTAGAACACCGCTAGAATTCACATCACTCAGCTCTCCATCCCTTCCAGAACATCACTAGAATTCACATCACTCAGCTCTCCATCCCTTCTAGAACACCACTAGAATTCACATCACTCAGCTCTCCATCCCTTCTAGAACATCGCTATAATTCACATCACTCAGCTCTCAATCCCTTCTAGAACATCACTAGAATTCACATCACTCAGCTCTCTGTCCCTTCTAGAACACCACTAGAATTCACATCACTCAGCTCTCCATCCCTTCTAGAACATCGCTATAATTCACATCACTCAGCTCTCCATCCCTTCTAGAACACCACTAGAATTCACATCACTCAGCTCTCCATCCCTTCTAGAACACCGCTAGAATTCACATCACTCAGCTCTCCATCCCTTCTAGAACACCGCTAGAATTCACATCACTCAGCTCTCCATCCCTTCCAGAACACCACTAGAATTCACATCACTCAGCTCTCAATCCCTTCTAGAACATCACTAGAATTCACATCACTCAGCTCTCCATCCCTTCCAGAACATCACTATAATTCACATCACTCAGCTCTCTATCCCTTCTAGAACATCACTAGAATTCACATCACTCAGCTCTCCATCCCTTCTAGAACACCACTAGAATTCACATCACTCAGCTCTCCATCCCTTCTAGAACACCGCTAGAATTCACATCACTCAGCTCTCTATCCCTTCCAGAACACCACTAGAATTCACATCACTCAGCTCTCCATCCCTTCCAGAACATCGCTATAATTCACATCACTCAGCTCTCCATCCCTTCTAGAACACCGCTAGAATTCACATCACTCAGCTCTCCATCCCTTCTAGAACATCACTAGAATTCACATCAATCAGGTCGACCTCGCCTCAAATTCACACCCACTCTACAACTCACAGTCACTTGCCCCCGATAGCCTGCTGGAGGCTACACGGGGGAGCTTTGGCTGTACCTTTATCTCTCTCTCTCTCTGTGTTGTGAGTGTCACGCGCTCCAGAATTCCATGACGTCGCCACGTGACCTCCCATTACTCGTGCCTTAGTCTGGCTCTGTGAGCCTCAGTGATTTTAACACTGAACCCTGTGGGGGAGGGAGCCTTAGTCTGGCTCTGTGAGCCTCAGTGATTTTAACACTGAACCCTATAGGAGCCTTAGTCTGGCTCTGTGAGCCTCAGTGATTTTAACACTGAACCCTATAGGAGCCTTAGTCTGGCTCTGTGAGCCTCAGTGATTAACACCGAACCCTATGGGGGAGGGAGCCTTAGTCTGGCTCTGTGAGCCTCAGTGATTTTAACACTGATCCCTATGGGAGCCTTAGTCTGGCTCTGTGAGCCTCAGTGATTAACACTGAACCCTATGGGAGCCTCAGTCTGGCTCTGTGAGCCTCAGTGATTTTAACACTGAACCCTATGGGGGAGGGAGCCTCAGTCTGGCTCTGTGAGCCTCAGTGATTAACACTGAACCCTATGGGAGGGAGCCTTAGTCTGGCTCTGTGAGCCTCAGCGATTAACATTGAACCCTATGGGATAGGAAGCCTTAGTCTGGCTCTGTGAGCCTCAGTGATTAACACTGAACCCTAAGGGAACCTTAGTCTGGCTCTGTGAGCCTCAGTGATTAACACTGAACCCTATGGGAGCCTCAGTCTGGCTCTGTGAGCCTCAGTGATTAACACTGAACCCTATGGGAGGGAGCCTTAGTCTGGCTCTGTGAGCCTCGGTGATTAACACTGAACCCTATGGGAGGGAGCCTCAGTCTGGCTCTGTGAGCCTCAGTGATTAACACTGAACCCTATGGGAGTGAGCCTTAGTCTGGCTCTGTGAGCCTCAGTGATTAACACTGAACCCTATGTGAGAGGGAGCCTTAGTCTGGCTCTGTGAGCCTCAGTGATTAACACTGAACCCTATGGGAGGGAGCCTCAGTCTGGCTCTGTGAGCCTCAGTGATTAACACTGAACCCTATGGGAGCCTCAGTCTGGCTCTGTGAGCCTCAGTGATTAACACTGAACCCTATGGGAGTGAGCCTTAGTCTGGCTCTGTGAGCCTCAGTGATTAACACTGAACCCTATGGGAGGGAGCCTTAGTCTGGCTCTGAGCCTCGGTGATTAACACTGAACCCTATGGGAGGGAGCCTTAGTCTGGCTCTGTGAGCCTCAGTGATTTTAACACTGAACCCTATGGGAGGGAGCCTTAGTCTGGCTCTGTGAGCCTCAGTGATTAACACTGAACCCTATGGGAGCCTCAGTCTGGCTCTGTGAGCCTCAGTGATTAACACTGAACCCTATGGGAGCCTCAGTCTGGCTCTGTGAGCCTCAGTGATTAACACTGAACCCTATGGGAGGGAGCCTCAGTCTGGCTCTGTGAGCCTCAGTGATTAACACTGAACCCTATGGGAGCCTTAGTCTGGCTCTGTGAGCCTCAGTGATCAACACTGAACCCTGTGGGAGCCTTAGTCTGGCTCTGTGAGCCTCAGTGATTAACACTGAACCCTATGGGATAGGGAGCCTTAGTCTGGCTCTATGAGCCTCGGTGATTAACACTGAACCCTATGGGAGAGGGAGCCTCAGTCTGGCTCTGTGAGCCTCAGTGATTAACACTGAACCCTATGGGAGAGGGAGCCTCAGTCTGGCTCTGTGAGCCTCAGTGATTAACACTGAACCCTATGGGAGAGGGAGCCTTAGTCTGGCTCTGTGAGCCTCAGTGATTAACACTGAACCCTGTGGGAGCCTTAGTCTGGCTCTGTGAGCCTCGGTGATTAACACTGAACCCTGTGGGAGCCTTAGTCTGGCTCTGTGAGCCTCAGTGATTAACACTGAACCCTGTGGGAGCCTTAGTCTGGCTCTGTGAGCCTCAGTGATTAACACTGAACCCTGTGGGAGCCTTAGTCTGGCTCTGTGAGCCTCAGTGATTAACACTGAACCCTGTGGGAGCCTTAGTCTGGCTCTGTGAGCCTCGGTGATTAACACTGAACCCTGTGGGAGCCTTAGTCTGGCTCTGTGAGCCTCGGTGATTAACACTGAACCCTGTGGGAGCCTTAGTCTGGCTCTGTGAGCCTCAGAGATTAACACTGAACCCTGTGGGAGCCTTAGTCTGGCTCTGTGAGCCTCAGTGATTAACACTGAACCCTGTGGGAGCCTTAGTCTGGCTCTGTGAGCCTCAGTGATCAACACTGAACCCTATGGGGAGTGAGCCTCAGTCTGGCTCTGTGAGCCTCAGTGATTAACACTGAACCCTATGGGAGCCTTAGTCTGGCTCTGTGAGCCTCGGTGATTAACACTGAACCCTGTGGGAGCCCTAGTCTGGCTCTGTGAGCCTCAGTGATTAACACTGAACCCTGTGGGAGCCTTAGTCTGGCTCTGTGAGCCTCAGTGATTAACACTGAACCCTGTGGGAGCCTTAGTCTGGCTCTGTGAGCCTCAGTGATTAACACTGAACCCTGTGGGAGCCTTAGTCTGGCTCTGTGAGCCTCGGTGATTAACACTGAACCCTGTGGGAGCCTTAGTCTGGCTCTGTGAGCCTCGGTGATTAACACTGAACCCTGTGGGAGCCTTAGTCTGGCTCTGTGAGCCTCAGAGATTAACACTGAACCCTGTGGGAGCCTTAGTCTGGCTCTGTGAGCCTCAGTGATCAACACTGAACCCTATGGGGAGTGAGCCTCAGTCTGGCTCTGTGAGCCTCAGTGATTAACACTGAACCCTATGGGAGCCTTAGTCTGGCTCTGTGAGCCTCTAACACTGAACCCTATGGGAGCCTTAGTCTGGCTCTGTGAGCCTCTAACACTGAACCCTGTGGGAGCCTTAGTCTGGCTCTGTGAGCCTCAGCGATTTTAACACTGAGCCCACAACTAGAGGCAGCTATAGCAGAGGGGGTGGAAGGGGTACTTGGCCTACTCTTCTAAAAGAAGCTCCGTATAGTAACCCTTACGTTTTACCTCACCATAACATTGCCCATGAACCCTTACGAATATAATGTTTACCTTAAATGTCGTTGGCAGGTGGGCGTCGCAACACAATTCTGAGGAGAAACCTGGTGGAAAAAGGCGACCACATTTGCCAAGAAACGAAGAAATTAATTAATTTTAAGCTTTTAAAATAAAGAAATTTAAAAAGAAAAATAACAAAACTATAAGCGGCCATTTTCTTTTCGTACGTCTAATTTTCGCGCCAATTTCAGCCGCGCCGCCTCGCTCCCCCCATCTACGTCATCGCGTCGGCAAGTGACGTCATCACGCACGGGAGAAACCGGGCAGTTGAAGATGAACGTCACCAACGCCGACCGCGTGACGTCAACGCGCAGTCAGCGGGAGGGGGGGCGGGGCCTACCCATATAAGGCGCGTGACGTAATCACGCTCAGCCACCCTCCGACGAATCGCAAGGGGAGGTGGGGGCCAGAGGGGACCCCGCCCCCGCAATGTGGATTGTGTGACGTCACTGCTGGAGGCGAACCTTATATGGGCATGTTGCGTCATCGCCCCAGCCACGTGCGAGCGTGGGGGGCGGGAGGGGGCCACCGGAAATGCGACGTCACCAGGAGCGCTCCTTATATGGGTGGATTACGTCACGCGGGGCGACCGGAAACCGTGACGTCTTTCGACGTCAATCCCGCGTGCGTCATCGGGGTGGTGGGAGCCCCGCCCCCCGCGGGGCTGATGACGTCAGTGGAGGTGCCCCGCCCCCTTCCTCCAGCTGTTGGTGAATGGAGGTAAATTACCGCACTGCACTGAATGGGTGAATGAGTGAGTGAATGAGTAGATGAATGGGTGAATGAGTGAGTGAATGAGTAGATGAATGGGTGAATGAGTGAGTGAATGAGTAGATGAATGGGTGAATGAGGTGAGTGAATGAGTAGATGAATGGGTGAATGAGTGAGTGAATGAGTAGATGAATGAGTGAGTGAATGAGAGATGATGTGAATGAGTAGATGAAGGGGAATGAGTGAGTGAATGAGTAGATGAATGGTGTGAATGAGTGAGTGAATGAGTAGATGAATGGGTGAATGAGTGAGTGAATGAGTAGATGAATGGGTGAATGAGTGAGTGAATGAGTAGATGAATGGGTGAATGAGTGAGTGAATGAGTAGAGATGGGTGAATGAGTGAGTGAATGAGTAGATGAATGGGTGAATGAGTGAGTGAATGAGTAGATGAATGGGTGAATGAGTGAGTGAATGAGTAGATGAAGGGTGAATGAGTGAGTGAATGAGTAGATGAATGGGTGAATGAGTAGATGAATGGGTGAATGAATAGATAAATGAATAGATGGATGGATGGGTGAATGAATGATTGAGTCCGTAGATGAATGAGTCGGCGAATGAGTAGATGAATGAATCGATGAATGAATAGATGAATGGATGGATGGGTGAATGAATATTGAGTGAGTCGTGGGTGAATGAATGAGTGAATGAGTGATGAATGGGTGAATGAATCGATGAATGAATAAATGAATGGATGGATGGGTGAATGAATGATTGAGTCCTTGGGTGAATGAGTCGGCGAATGAGTAGATGAATGAATCGATGATGGATGGATGAATGAATCTATGAATGAATAGATGAATGGATGGATGGAATGGGTGAATGAATGATTGAGTGAGTCCGTGGATGAATGACTGAGTGATGAATAGATGAAGATGGGATGAATGATTCTGAGTGATGTGAGTGAGTCCGTGGATGAAT
>NW_026891376.1:3272743-3297698 GCF_015708825.2 Lethenteron reissneri
ACAGTAGAGACCCACAGACTACTCACACTAGAGACCCACAGACTATTCACACAGCAGAGACCCACAGACTACTCACACAGTAGAGACCCACAGACTACTCACACAGTAGAGACCCACAGACTACTCACACAACAGAGACCCACAGACTACTCACACAGTAGAGACCCACAGACTACTCACACAGTAGAGACCCACAAACTACTCACACAGAGACCCACAGACTACACACACAGAGACCCACAGACTACTCACACACAGAGACCCACAGACTATTCACTCACGCAGAGACCCACAGACTACTCACTCACTCAGAGACCCACAGACTACTCACACAGTAGAGACCCACAGACTACTCACACAGAGACCCACAGACTACTCACACACAGAGACCCACATACTCACACACACAGAGATCCACAGACTACTCACACAGTAGAGACCCACAGACTACTCACACAGTAGAGACCCACACTACTCACACAGTAGAGACCCACAGACTACTCACAGCAGAGACCCACAGACTACTCACACACAGAGACCCACAGACTACTCACTCACTCAGAGACCCACAGACTACTCACACAGTAGAGACCCACAGACTACTCACACAATAGAGACCCACAGACTACTCACACAGTAGAGACCCACAGACTACTCACACACACCAGAGACCCACAGACTACTCACACAGAGACCCACAGACTACTCACACACAGAACCACAGACTACTCACACACAGACTACACACACAGACTACTCACACACACACAGACTACTCACACACACACAGACTACTCACACACACACACACACTACTCACACACCACACACTACTCACACACACACAGACTACTCACACACACACAGACTACTCACACACACAGACTACTCACACACACACAGACTACTCACCACACACAGACTACTCACACACAGACTACTCACACACAGACTACTCACACACACACAGACTACTCACACACACACAGACTACTCACACACACACAGACTACTCACACACACAGACTACTCACACACACACAGACTACTCACACACACACAGACTACTCACACACACACAGACTACACACACGACTACTCACACACACAGAGAGATCCACAGACTACTCACACAGTAGAACCCACAGACTACTCACACACACACAGAGACCCACAGACTACTCACCACACACACACACAGAGACCCATAGACTACTCACACACACACACAGAGACTCACAGACTACTCACATACACACACAGAGACCCACAGACTACTCACACACACAGAGAGACACACAGACTACTCACACACACACGAGACCCATAGACTACTCACCACACACAGAGACTCACAGACTACTCACACACACACACAGAGACCCAGACTACTCACACACACACAGAGAGACACACAGACTACTCACACACACACACAGAGACCCATAGACTACTCACACACACACCAGAGACTCACAGACTACTCACACACACACAGAGCCCCACAGACTACTCCACAGAGACCCACAGACTACACACACACAGACTACTCACACACACACACAGAGCCCCACAGACTACTCACACAGAGACCCACAGACTACACACACACACAGACTACTCACACACACACAGACTACTCACACACACACAGACTACTCACACACACAAAGTCGTGGACGCGTAGTCACCGTGCAGAACACCGATCAACTTTATTCGGAATACCAACCAATCACATTGCCCAAAAAGTATAACCCCCAAAGAGAAAGCTCCCCGTGTAGCCTCTAGCAGGCTGCAGGGTCAAGTGCTGATAGTAGCGAGTAGCAGTGCCTATAGAGACAAAGACAAAGGTCCCCGTGTAGCCTCTAGCAGGCTGTAGGGGTAAGTGCTGTTAGTAGTGAGTAGCAACATCAACCCCTATGATGATCATGGTGATGGTAGTGATAGTGGTGGTGATGATAGTGATGTGGTGGTGATGGTAGTGATAGTGGTGGTGATGGTAGTGAGAGTGGTGGTGACGGTAGTGATGTGGTGGTGATGGTAGTGATAGTGGTGGTGATGGTAGTGATGTGTGGTGATGGTAGTGAGAGTGGTGGTGTGGTAGTGAGAGTGGTGGTGATGGTAGTGATAGTGGTGGTGATGGTAGTGATAGTGGTGGTGATGGTAGTGAGAGTGGTGGTGATGGTAGTGATAGTGGTGGTAGTGATGTGGTGGTGATGGTAGTGATAGTGGTGGTGATGATAGTGGTGGTGATGGTAGTGAGAGTGGTGGTGATGGTAGTGAGAGTGGTGGTGATGGTAGTGATAGTGGTGGTGATGGTAGTCATGATGATTATGGTGATGGTAGTGATGTGGTGATGATGATGGTGGTGGTGGTGATTATGGTGATGGTAGTGAATTGATGGTGATGTGGTGGTGATGGTGACATTGCAGGAGACGTCTTCATTTCCTGGAGGTCCCGTGACTCCAACCTAGACTCCTGCGGGCACACAGAGAGAGGCAAAGGTGGCACGGGTTTACCCCACCGCCACCACCAGCACTACCACCTCCACCACCACTAGCACCACTAGCACCACCAGTACCACCAGTACCACCACCACCACTAGCACCACTAGCACCAGTACCACCATCACTAGCACCACCACCAGTACCACCACCACCAGTACCCACCCCTCCACCACCACCACCACCGACACACACACAGACACACACACATACAGATACACAGACACACACAGACACACGGACAGACACACACAGACACATACACATACAGACACACACAGACACACATACACAGACCCACACAGACCCACACACACACATACAGACACATACACAGACACACACACATACAGACACACACAGACCCACACCACAGACACACACACCCACAGACACCCACACACAGACACCCACACACAATCACACACAGACACACGCACAGACCCACACACACAATCACACACAACACACACGCACAGACCCACACACAATCACACACAGACACACGCGCACAGACCCACACACACAATCACACACAGACACACACGCACAGACCCACACACACAATCACACACAGACACACAGCACAGACCCACACACACAATCACACACAGACACACACCACAGACCCACACACACAATCACACACAGACCCACACAGACCCACACACACAATCACACACAGACACACACGCACAGACCCACACACAATCCACACAGACACACCCACAGACCCACACACACAATCACACACAGACACACACGCACAGACCCACACACACAATCACACACAGACACACGCACAGACCCCACACACAATCACACACACAACACACCGCACAGACCCACACACACAATCACACACAGACACACGCACAGACCCACACACACAATCACACAGACCCACACACACCGACCCACACACAATCACACACAGACACACACGCACAGACCCACACACACAATCACACACAGACACACGCACAGACCCACACACACAATCACACACAGACACACACGCACAGACCCACACACACAATCACACACAGACACACACCACAGACCCACACACAATCACACACAGACACACACACACACAGACCCACACCACAATCACACACAGACACACACCACAGACCCACACACACAATCACACACAGACACACACGCACAGACCCACACACAATCACACCACAGACACACACGCACAGACCCACACACACAATCACACACAGACACACACGCACAGACCCACACACAATCACACACAGACACACGCACAGACCCACCACACAATCACACACAGACACACACGCACAGACCCACACACACAATCACACACAGACACCCAGACCCACACACACAATCACACAGACCCACACCCACAGACCCACACACACAATCACACACAGACCACACGCACGACCCACACACACAATCACACACAGACACACACGCACAGACCCACACACACAATCACACACAGACACACGCACAGACCCACACACAATCACACCAGACCACACACACAGACCCACACACCACAATCACACACAGACCCACACACACAGACCCACCCACACACAAGCACACAGCACAGACAGCCGACCAACCTTGGTATGGCCACACGCAAGCCCCGAGCCCCTGGTTGAACACCAGGCCTTGCTGGCGAGCTTGTAGTAGGTGTAGTGTTGGAGCAGTGGTAGAAGGCGTTCGAGTTCCCTGGGTCCGCGAACATCCCGTCCACCTTCGCCTTGCAGAAGTCCACCCACGTACGCTGCGCACGACAGGCAAAGTGACCCGTGTAGCCTCTTAGCAGAGGCAAGTGGCTGACCAGTCCTATAGACACACAGGCAAAGGTGGCCCGTGTAGCCTCTAGCAGGGCTGTAGGGCAAGTGCTGTTGTAGCAGCACCTATAGACACACAGGCAAAGGTGGCCCTGTAGCCTCTAGCAGGCTGAAGGGGCAAGTGCTGTTAGCAGCAGTGTCTATAGACACACAGACAAGGTGCCCGTGTAGCCTCTAGCAGGGCTGCAGGGGCAAGGGCTGTGAGTAGCAGCGGCAGTGTCTATAGACCACAGACAAAGTGCCCCGTGTAGCCTCGAGTTGACACGAGACGACACGAGATTGCACGATTTGAGGTCTTACCTTGTTTGGTTGCCCCTGGGTGATTGCTGTTGCGTCGTCATGTGGAACTGCACACCAGACACAGACTCAGTGTGTGAGTAGTCTGTGGGTCTCTACTGTGTGAGTATCTGTGGGTCTCTACTGTGTGAGTAGTCTGTGGTCTCTACTGTGTGTAGTCTGTGGGTCTCTACTGTGTGTGAGTAGTCTGTGGGTCTCTACTGTGTGAGTAGTCTGTGGGTCTCTACTGTGTGAGTAGTCTGTGGGTCTCTACTGTGTGATAGTCTGTGGTCTCTGCTGTGTGAGTGTCTGTGGGTCTACTGTGTGAGTAGTCTGTGGGTCTCTACTGTGTGAGTAGTCTGTGGGTCTCTACTGTGTGAGTAGTCTGTGGGTCTCTGCTGTGTGAGTAGTCTGTGGGTCTCTGCTGTGTGAGTAGTCTGTGGGTCTCTGCTGTGTGAGTAGTCTATGGGTCTCTGCTGTGTGAGTAGTCTGTGGGTCTCTACTGTGTGAGTAGTCTGTGGGTCTCTACTGTGCGAGTAGTCTGTGGGTCTCTACTGTGAGTAGTCTGTGGGTCTCTACTGTGCGAGTAGTCTGTGGGTCTCTACTGTGTGAGTAGTCTGTGGGTCTCTATGTGAGTAGTCTGTGGGTCTCTATGTGAGTAGTCTGTGGGTCTCTACTGTGTGAGTAGTCTGTGGGTCTCTGTGTGTGAGTAGTCTGTGGGTCTCTCTGTGTGAGTAGTCTGGGTCTCTGTGTGAGTAGTCTGTGGGTCTCTACTGTGTGAGTAGTCTGTGGGTCTCTGTGTGAGTAGTCTGTGGGTCTCTACTGTGTGAGTAGTCTGTGGGTCTCTACTGTGTGAGTAGTCTGTGGGTCTCTACTGTGTGAGTAGTCTGTGGGTCTCTACTGTGTGAGTATCTGTGGGTCTCTGTGTGAGTAGTCTGTGGGTCTCTACTGTGTGAGTAGTCTGTGGGTCTCTGTGTGTGTGTAGTCTGTGGGTCTCTGTGTGAGTAGTCTGTGGGTCTCTACTGTGTGAGTAGTCTGTGGTCTCTGTGTGAGTAGTCTGTGGTCTCTCTGTGTGAGTAGTCTTGGGTCTCTGCTGTGTGAGTAGTCTGTGGGTCTCTACTGTGTGAGTAGTCTGTGGGTCTACTGTGTGAGTAGTCTGTGGGTCTCTACTGTGTGAGTAGTCTGTGGGTCTCTACTGTGTGAGTAGTCTGTGGGTCTCTGTTGTGTGTGGGTCTCTACTGTGTGAGTAGTCTGTGGGTCTCTACTGTGTGAGTAGTCTGTGGGTCTCTGTGTGAGTAGTCTGTGGGTCTCTACTGTGTGTAGTCTGTGGGTCTCTGTGTGTGAGTAGTCTGTGGGTCTCTACTGTGTGAGTAGTCTGTGGGTCTCTACTGTGTGAGTAGTCTGTGGGTCTCTGTGTGAGTAGTCTGTGGGTCTCTGTGTGTGAGTAGTCTGTGGGTCTCTACTGTGAGTAGTCTGTGGGTCTCTACTGTGTGAGTAGTCTGTGGGTCTCTGCTGTGTGAGTAGTCTGTGGGTCTCTGTGTGAGTAGTCTGTGGGTCTCTACTGTGTGAGTAGTCTGTGGGTCTCTGTGTGTGAGTAGTCTGTGGGTCTCTACTGTGTGAGTAGTCTGTGGGTCTCTACTGTGTGAGTAGTCTGTGGGTCTCTGTGTGTGAGTAGTCTGTGGGTCTCTACTGTGTGAGTAGTCTGTGGGTCTCTGCTGTGTGAGTAGTCTGTGGGTCTCTACTGTGTGAGTAGTCTGTGGGTCTCTACTGTGTGAGTAGTCTGTGGGTCTCTACTGTGTGAGTAGTCTGTGGGTCTCTACTGTGTGAGTAGTCTGTGGGTCTCTACTGTGAGTAGTCTGTGGGTCTCTACTGTGTGAGTAGTCTGTGGGTCTCTGCTGTGTGAGTAGTCTGTGGGTCTCTACTGTGTGAGTAGTCTGTGGGTGTCTACTGTGTGAGTAGTCTGTGGGTCTCTACTGTGTGAGTAGTCTGTGGGTCTCTACTGTGTGAGTAGTCTGTGGGTCTCTGTGTGAGTAGTCTGTGGGTCTCTACTGTGTGTAGTCTGTGGGTTCTACTGTGTGAGTAGTCTGGGTCTCTGCTGTGTGAGTAGTCTGTGGGTCTCTGTGTGTGAGTAGTCTGTGGGTCTCTACTGTGTGAGTAGTCTGTGGGTCTCTACTGTGTGAGTAGTCTGTGGGTCTCTACTGTGTGAGTAGTCTGTGGGTCTCTACTGTGAGTAGTCTGTGGGTCTCTACTGTGTGAGTAGTCTGTGGGTCTCTACTGTGAGTAGTCTGTGGGTCTCTATGTGTGAGTAGTCTGTGGGTCTCTACTGTGTGAGTAGTCTGTGGGTCTCTATGTGTAGTAGTCTGTGGGTCTCTACTGTGAGTAGTCTGTGGGTCTCTGCTGTGTGAGTAGTCTGTGGGTCTCTACTGTGTGAGTAGTTGTGGGTCTCTACTGTGTGAGTAGTCTGTGGGTCTCTGTTGTGTAGTAGTCTGTGGGTCTCTACTGTGTGAGTAGTCTGTGGGTCTCTGTGTGTGTGAGTAGTCTGTGGGTCTCTACTGTGTGAGTATCTGGGTCTCTGTGTGTGTGAGTAGTCTGTGGGTCTACTGTGTGAGTAGTCTGTGGGTCTCTACTGTGTGAGTAGTCTGTGGGTCTCTGTGTGTGAGTAGTCTGTGGGTCTCTGTGTGTGAGTAGTCTGTGGGTCTCTACTGTGTGAGTAGTCTGTGGGTCTCTACTGTGTGAGTAGTCTGTGGGTCTCTGTGTGTGAGTAGTCTGTGGGTCTCTGTGTGAGTAGTCTGTGGGTCTCTGTGTGTGAGTAGTCTGTGGGTCTCTACTGTGTGAGTAGTCTGTGGGTCTCTACTGTGTGAGTAGTCTGTGGGTCTCTGCTGTGTGAGTAGTCTGTGGGTCTCTACTGTGTGAGTAGTCTGTGGGTCTCTACTGTGTGAGTAGTCTGTGGGTCTCTGGTGTGAGTAGTCTGTGGGTCTACTGTGTGAGTAGTCTGTGGGTCTCTACTGTGTGAGTAGTCTGTGGGTCTCTGCTGTGTGAGTAGTCTGTGGGTCTCTACTGTGAGTAGTCTGTGGGTCTCTGCTGTGAGTAGTCTGTGGGTCTCTACTGTGTGAGTAGTCTGTGGGTCTCTGTGTGAGTAGTCTGTGGTCTCTACTGTGTGAGTAGTCTGTGGGTCTCTGTGTGTGAGTAGTCTGTGGGTCTCTGTGTGAGTAGTCTGTGGGTCTCTGTGTGAGTCTGTGGGTCTCTGCTGTGTGAGTAGTCTGTGGGTCTCTGTGTGAGTAGTCTGTGGGTCTCTACTGTGTGAGTAGTCTGTGGGTCTCTACTGTGTGAGTAGTCTGTGGGTCTCTACTGTGTGAGTAGTCTGTGGGTCCTACTGTGTGAGTAGTCTGTGGGTCTCTACTGTGTGAGTAGTATGTGGGTCTCTACTGTGTGTAGTAGTCTGTGGGTCTCTACTGTGTGAGTAGTCTGTGGGTCTCTGTGTGAGTAGTCTGTGGGTCTCTACTGTGTGAGTAGTCTGTGGGTCTCTACTGTGTGAGTAGTCTGTGGGTCTCTGTGTGAGTAGTCTGTGGGTCTCTACTGTGTGAGTAGTCTGTGGGTCTCTGCTGTGTGAGTAGTCTGTGGGTCTCTCTGTGTGTGAGTAGTCTGTGGGTCTCTACTGTGTGAGTAGTCTGTGGGTCTCTGTGTGTGAGTATCTGTGGGTCTCTACTGTGTGAGTAGTCTGTGGGTCTCTGTGTGAGTAGTCTGTGGGTCTCTGTGTGTGAGTAGTCTGTGGGTCTCTGTGTGTGAGTAGTCTGTGGGTCTCTACTGTGTGAGTAGTCTGTGGGTCTCTGCTGTGTGAGTAGTCTGTGGGTCTCTGTGTGTGAGTAGTCTGTGGGTCTCTGTGTGAGTAGTCTGTGGGTCTCTGTGTGAGTAGTCTGTGGGTCTCTACTGTGTGAGTAGTCTGTGGGTCTCTACGTGTGAGTATCTGTGGTCTCTGCTGTGTGAGTAGTCTGTGGGTCTCTACTGTGTGAGTAGTCTGTGGGTCTCTACTGTGTGAGTAGTCTGTGGGTCTCTGTGTTGAGTAGTCTGTGGGTCTCTACTGTGTGAGTAGTCTGTGGGTCTCTACTGTGTGAGTAGTCTGTGGGTCTCTGCTGTGTGAGTTCTGTGGGTCTCTACTGTGTGAGTAGTCTGTGGGTCTCTGTGTGAGTAGTCTGTGGGTCTCTACTGTGTGAGTAGTCTGTGGGTCTCTGTGTGAGTAGTCTGTGGGTCTCTACTGTGTGAGTAGTCTGTGGGTCTCTGTGTGTGAGTAGTCTGTGGGTCTCTACTGTGTGAGTAGTCTGTGGGTCTCTGTGTGTGAGTAGTCTGTGGGTCTCTGCTGTGTGAGTAGTCTGTGGGTCTCTGTGTGAGTAGTCTGTGGGTCTCTACTGTGTGAGTAGTCTGTGGGTCTCTACTGTGTGAGTAGTCTGTGGGTCTCTACTGTGTGAGTAGTCTGTGGGTCTCTGTGTGTAGTCTGTGGGTCTCTGCTGTGTGAGTAGTCTGTGGGTCTCTGTGTGTGAGTAGTCTGTGGGTCTCTGTGTGAGTAGTCTGTGGGTCTCTGTGTGTGAGTAGTCTGTGGGTTCTACTGTGTGAGTAGTCTGTGGGTCTCTGTGTGAGTAGTCTATGGGTCTCTGTGTGTGAGTCTATGGGTCTCTACTGTGTGAGTAGTCTGTGGGTCTCTACTGTGTGAGTAGTCTGTGGGTCTCTGTGTGAGTAGTCTGTGGGTCTCTACTGTGTGAGTAGTCTGTGGGTCTCTACTGTGTGAGTAGTCTGTGGGTCTCTGTGTGTGAGTAGTCTGTGGGTCTCTGTGTGAGTAGTCTGTGGGTCTCTGTGTGAGTAGTCTGTGGGTCTCTACTGTGTGAGTAGTCTGTGGGTCTCTGTGTGTGAGTAGTCTGTGGGTCTCTGTGTGTGAGTAGTCTGTGGGTCTCTACTGTGTGAGTAGTCTGTGGGTCTCTGTGTGTGAGTAGTCTGTGGGCTCTCTGTGTGAGTAGTCTGTGGGTCTCTACTGTGTGAGTAGTCTGTGGGTCTCTACTGTGTGAGTAGTCTGTGGGTCTCTGTGTGAGTAGTCTGTGGGTCTCTGTGTGAGTCTGTGGGTCTCTGTGTGAGTAGTCTGTGGTCTCTGTGTGAGTAGTCTGTGGGTCTCTGTGTGAGTAGTCTGTGGGTCTCTGTGTGAGTAGTCTGTGGGTCTCTACTGTGTGAGTAGTCTGTGGGTCTCTGTGTGAGTAGTCTGTGGGTCTCTACTGTGTGAGTAGTCTGTGGGTCTCTACTGTGTGAGTAGTCTGTGGGTCTCTGTGTGTGAGTAGTCTGTGGGTCTCTGTGTGAGTAGTCTGTGGGTTTCTGTGTGTGAGTAGTTTGTGGGTCTCTACTGTGTGAGTAGTCTGTGGGTCTCTGTGTGAGTAGTCTGTGGGTTTCTGTGTGTGAGTAGTTTGTGGGTCTCTACTGTGTGAGTAGTCTGTGGGTCTCTGTGTGTGAGTAGTCTGTGGGTCTCTACTGTGTGAGTAGTCTGTGGGTCTCTACTGTGTGAGTAGTCTGTGGGTCTCTACTGTGTGAGTAGTCTGTGGGTCTCTGTGTGTGAGTAGTCTGTGGGTCTCTACTGTGTGAGTAGTCTGTGGGTCTCTGTGTGAGTAGTCTGTGGGTCTCTACTGTGTGAGTAGTCTGTGGGTCTCTACTGTGTGAGTAGTCTGTGGGTCTCTGCTGTGTGAGTAGTCTGTGGGTCTCTACTGTGTGAGTAGTCTGTGGGTCTCTACTGTGTGAGTAGTCTGTGGGTCTCTGCTGTGTGAGTAGTCTGTGGGTCTCTACTGTGTGAGTAGTCTGTGGGTCTCTACTGTGTGAGTAGTCTGTGGGTCTACTGTGTGAGTAGTCTGTGGGTCTCTACTGTGTGAGTAGTCTGTGGGTCTCTGTGTGTGAGTAGTCTGTGGTCTACTGTGTGTGAGTAGTCTGTGGGTCTCTACTGTGTGAGTAGTCTGTGGGTCTCTGCTGTGTGAGTAGTCTGTGGGTCTCTACTGTGTGAGTAGTGTGGGTCTCTGTGTGTGAGTAGTCTGTGGGTCTACTGTGTGAGTAGTCTGGGTCTCTGTGTGAGTAGTCTGTGGGTCTCTACTGTGTGAGTAGTCTGGGTCTCTGTGTGTGAGTAGTCTGTGGGTCTCTGCTGTGTGAGTAGTCTGTGGGTTCTACTGTGTGAGTAGTCTGTGGGTCTCTACTGTGTGAGTAGTCTGTGGGTCTCTACTGTGTGAGTAGTCTGTGGGTCTCTGTGTGTGAGTAGTCTGTGGGTCTGTGAGTGAGTAGTCTGGGTCTCTGTGTGTGAGTAGTCTGTGGGTCTCTAGTGTGTGAGTAGTCTGTGGGTCTCTGTGTGAGTAGTCTGTGGGTCTCTACTGTGTGAGTAGTCTGTGGGTCTCTACTGTGTTGAGTAGTCTGTGGGTCTCTGCTGTGAGTAGTCTGTGGGTCTCTACTGTGTGAGTAGTCTGTGGGTTCTGTGGTGAGTAGTCTGTGGGTCTCTACTGTGTGAGTAGTCTGTGGGTCTCTACTGTGTGAGTAGTCTGTGGGTCTCTGTGTGAGTAGTCTGTGGGTCTCTGACTGTGTGAGTAGTCTGTGGGTCTCTGTGTGAGTAGTCTGTGGGTCTCTGAGTGAGTGAGTAGTCTGTGGGTCTCTGTGTGTGAGTAGTCTGTGGGTCTCTGAGTGAGTAGTCTGTGGGTCTCTGTGTGAGTAGTCTGTGGGTCTCTACTGTGTGAGTAGTCTGTGGGTCTCTACTGTGTGAGTAGTCTGTGGGTCTCTACTGTGTGAGTAGTCTGTGGGTCTCTACTGTGTGAGTAGTCTGTGGGTCTCTACTGTGTGAGTAGTCTGTGGGTCTCTACTGTGTGAGTAGTCTGTGGTCTGCTGTGTGAGTAGTCTGTGGGTCTCTGTGTGAGTAGTCTGTGGGTCTCTGCTGTGTGAGTAGTCTGTGGGTCTCTTGTGTGAGTAGTCTGTGGGTCTCTGTGTGTGAGTAGTCTGTGGGTCTCTACTGTGTGAGTAGTCTTGTGGTCTCTGTGTGAGTAGTCTGTGGGTCTCTGTGTGAGTAGTCTGTGGGTCTCTACTGTGTGAGTAGTCTGTGGGTCTCTACTGTGTGAGTAGTCTGTGGGTTCTGTGTGAGTAGTCTGTGGTCTCTGTGTGAGTAGTCTGTGGGTCTCTACTGTGTGAGTAGTCTGTGGGTCTCTACTGTGTGAGTAGTCTGTGGGTCTCTGTGTGAGTAGTCTGTGGGTCTCTACTGTGTGAGTAGTCTGTGGGTCTCTGCTGTGTGAGTAGTCTGTGGGTCTGTGTGTGAGTAGTCTGTGGGTCTCCTGTATGAGTAGTCTGTGGGTCTCTGTGTGAGTAGTCTGTGGGTCTCTGTGTGAGTAGTCTGTGGGTCTCTGTGTGTGAGTAGTCTGTGGGTCTCTACTGTGTGAGTAGTATGGGGTCTCTGTGTGAGTAGTCTGTGGGTCTCTGTGTGAGTAGTCTGTGGGTCTCTACTGTGTGAGTAGTCTGTGGGTCTCTGCTGTGTGAGTAGTCTGTGGGTCTCTACTGTGTGAGTAGTCTGTGGGTCTACTGTGTGAGTAGTCTGTGGGTCTCTACTGTGTGAGTAGTCTGTGGGTCTCTACTGTGTGAGTAGTCTGTGGTTTCTACTGTGTGAGTAGTCTGTGGGTCTCTACTGTGTGAGTAGTCTGTGGGTCTCTGTGGGTGAGTAGTCTGTGGGTCTCTACTGTGTGAGTAGTCTGTGGGTCTCTACTGTGGAGTAGTATGTGGTCTCTACTGTGTGAGTAGTCTGTGGGTCTCTGCTGTGTGAGTAGTCTGTGGGTCTCTATGTGTGTGAGTAGTCTGTGGGTCTCTGTGTGTGAGTAGTCTGTGGGTCTCTACTGTGTGAGTAGTCTGTGGGTCTCTACTGTGTGAGTAGTCTGTGGGTCTCTGTGTGTGAGTAGTCTGTGGGTCTCTACTGTGTGAGTAGTCTGTGGGTCTCTGCTGTGTGAGTAGTCTGTGGGTCTCTACTGTGTGAGTAGTCTGTGGGTCTCTGTGTGTGAGTAGTCTGTGGGTCTCTACTGTGTGAGTAGTCTGTGGGTCTCTACTGTGTGAGTAGTCTGTGGGTCTCTACTGTGTGAGTAGTCTGTGGGTCTCTACTGTGTGAGTAGTCTGTGGGTCTCTACTGTGTGAGTAGTCTGTGGGTCTCTACTGTGTGAGTAGTCTGTGGGTCTCTACTGTGTGAGTAGTCTGTGGGTCTCTGCTGTGTGAGTAGTCTGTGGGTCTCTGTGTGAGTAGTCTGTGGGTCTCTGCTGTGTGAGTAGTCTGTGGGTCTCTGTGTGTGAGTAGTCTGTGGGTCTCTGTGTGAGTAGTCTGTGGGTCTCTACTGTGTGAGTAGTCTGTGGGTCTCTGCTGTGTGAGTAGTCTGTGGGTCTCTACTGTGTGAGTAGTCTGTGGGTCTCTGTGTGTGAGTAGTCTGTGGTCTCTACTGTGTGAGTAGTCTGTGGGTCTCTACTGTGTGAGTAGTCTTGGGTCTCTGTGTGTGAGTAGTCTGTGGGTCTCTACTGTGTGAGTAGTCTGTGGGTCTCTACTGTGTGAGTAGTCTGTGGGTCTCTGTGTGTGAGTAGTCTGTGGGTCTACTGCTGTGAGTAGTCTGGGTCTCTGTGTGAGTAGTCTGTGGGTCTCTACTGTGTGAGTAGTCTGTGGGTCTCTACTGCTGTGAGTAGTCTGTGGGTCTCTGTGTGAGTAGTCTGTGGGTCTCTACTGTGTGAGTAGTCTGTGGGTCTCTACTGTGTGAGTAGTCTGTGGGTCTCTACTGTGTGAGTAGTCTGTGGGTCTGCTGTGTGAGTAGTCTGTGGGTCTCTGTGTGTGAGTAGTCTGTGGGTCTCTACTGTGTGAGTAGTCTGTGGGTCTCTACTGTGTGAGTAGTCTGTGGGTCTCTACTGTGTGAGTAGTCTGTGGGTCTCTGCTGTGTGAGTAGTCTGTGGGTCTCTGTGTGAGTAGTCTGTGGGTCTCTACTGTATGTGTAGTCTGTGGGTTTCTACTGTGTGAGTAGTCTATGGGTCTCTGCTGTGTGAGTAGTCTGTGGGTCTCTGCTGTGTGAGTAGTCTGTGGGTCTCTACTGTGTGAGTAGTCTGTGGGTCTCTACTGTGAGTAGTCTGTGGGTCTCTACTGTGAGTAGTCTGTGGGTCTCTACTGTGCGAGTAGTCTGTGGATCTCTATTGTGTGAGTAGTCTGTGGGTCTCTATGTGAGTAGTCTGGGGTCTCTACTGTGCGATAGTCTGTGGGTCTCTGTGTGAGTAGTCTGTGGGTCTCTACTTGTGAGTAGTGTTTGTGGGTCTCTACTGTGTGAGTAGTCTGTGGGTCTCTACTGTGTGAGTAGTCTGTGGGTCTCTGCTGTGTGTGAGTAGTCTGTGGGTCTCTACTGTGTGAGTAGTCTATGGGTCTCTGTGTGTGAGTAGTCTGTGGGTCTCTACTGTGTGAGTAGTCTGTGGGTCTCTACTGTGTGAGTAGTCTGTGGGTCTCTGTGTGTGAGTAGTCTGTGGGTCTCTGTGTGTGAGTAGTCTGTGGGTCTCTACTGTGTGAGTAGTCTGTGGGTCTCTGCTGTGTGAGTAGTCTATGGGTCTCTGTGTGTGAGTAGTGTGGGTCTCTACTGTGTGAGTAGTCTGTGGGTCTCTACTGTGTGAGTAGTCTGTGGGTCTCTACTGTGTGAGTAGTCTGTGGGTCTCTGCTGTGTGAGTAGTCTGTGGGTCTCTGTGTGTGAGTAGTATGTGGGTCTCTGTGTGTGAGTAGTCTGTGGGTCTCTGCTGTGTGAGTAGTCTGTGGGTCTCTGTGTGTGAGTAGTCTGTGGGTCTTACTGTGTGAGTAGTCTGTGGGTCTCTACTGTGTGAGTAGTCTGTGGGTCTCTGTGTGTGAGTAGTCTGGGGTCTCTGCTGTGTGAGTAGTCTGTGGGTCTCTGTGTGTGAGTAGTCTGTGGGTCTCTACTGTGTGAGTAGTCTGTGGGTCTCTACTGTGTGAGTAGTCTGTGGGTCTCTGTGTGTGAGTAGTCTGTGGGTCTCTGTGTGAGTAGTCTGTGGGTCTCTGTGTGTGAGTAGTCTGTGGGTCTCTGTGTGAGTAGTCTGTGGGTCTCTGTGTGTGAGTAGTCTGTGGGTCTCTACTGTGTGAGTAGTTGTGGGTCTCTACTGTGTGAGTAGTCTGGGTTCTGTGTGTGAGTAGTCTGTGGGTCTCTGTGTGTGAGTAGTCTGTGGGTCTCTACTGTGTGAGTAGTCTGTGGGTCTCTACTGTGTGAGTAGTCTGTGGGTCTCTGTGTGTGAGTAGTCTGTGGGTCTCTACTGTGTGAGTAGTCTGTGGGTCTCTACTGTGTGAGTAGTCTGTGGGTCTCTGCTGTGTGAGTAGTCTGTGGGTCTCTGTGTGAGTAGTCTGTGGGTCTCTGTGTGTGAGTAGTCTGTGGGTCTCTACTGTGTGAGTAGTCTGTGGGTCTCTGTGTGTGAGTAGTCTGTGGGTCTCTACTGTGTGAGTAGTCTGTGGGTCTCTGTGTGAGTAGTCTGTGGGTCTCTACTGTGTGAGTAGTCTGGGGTCTCTACTGTGTGAGTAGTCTGTGGGTCTCTGCTGTGTGAGTAGTCTGTGGGTCTCTACTGTGTGAGTAGTCTGTGGGTCTCTACTGTGTGAGTAGTCTGTGGGTCTCTGTGTGAGTAGTCTGTGGGCTCTGCTGTGTGAGTAGTCTGTGGTCTCTACTGTGGAGTAGTCTGTGGGTCTCTGCTGTGTGAGTAGTCTGTGGGTCTCTGTGTGTGAGTAGTCTGTGGGTCTCTACTGTGTGAGTAGTCTGTGGGTCTCTGTGTGAGTAGTCTGTGGGTCTCTACTGTGTGAGTAGTCTGGGTCTCTACTGTGTGAGTAGTCTGTGGGTCTCTGCTGTGTGAGTAGTCTGTGGGTCTCTACTGTGTGGAGTAGTCTGTGGGTCTCTACTGTGTGAGTAGTCTGTGGGTCTCTACTGTGTGAGTAGTCTGTGGGTCTCTACTGTGTGAGTAGTCTGTGGGTCTCTACTGTGTGAGTCTATGGGTGGGTGAACGAGTGGGTGAATGAGCGAATGGGGTGAGTGATTGGATGGGGTGAATGTGCCATACGTACCAGGCCAGTCGCACACGCTGATGGCCGGGTTGAACACCAGGGTGGATTGGACATTGCTTGAGGTACGTCAGGGACATTGGAGCATTGGTAGAAGGTGTGGGAGTTTAAGGGGTTTGCGTACCAAGCCAATCGGCCTTGCCTGGCAGAATACCGAGTTCAGCACTGCAGGAGACAAAGGTGGAGCTGTTAGCGGTTCTCTGTGTGATGAGTCTGTGGGTCTCTGTGTGATGAGTCTGTGGGTCTCTGTGTGATGAGTCTGTGGGTCTCTGTGTGATGAGTCTGAGGGGCTCTGTTGTGATGAGTATATGGGTCTCTTGGTGATAAGTCTAGGGTCTCCGTGTGATGAGTCTGTGGGTCTCTGAGTGTATGAGTCTGTGTAAACAACCCCCTACCTCCTCGTGTGCTGGATGGGCAACGTTGTCGTGTACAGTGCTGATGGGGGGAGGGCCAATTCCGAGTGGCCTTTCCCCTCATGGCATCTGTGACCACCACAGCGGCTAAATGGGGGCTAAACTCCGACTGAAAAATGTAATTAACAAGCTTGTGCGGAGGCCCCGGGTGGACAGGTGTCTCCTGGCCAAACCCCATTTGGCGGAGCCAGGAGCTGAATCTTTACCTCGGGCTGCTCCTCCAGGAAAAAATAAAAAGCCACTACGGATGGCCACGTGGAATTTTCGAACGCTCACTGCGGAGGAGAGGCTGATACTCTTCTGTCGGGAGAGCTGGAACCAGTACCGCCTGAATCTCTGTGGTATTCAGGAGGTCCGGTGGACCGGCTCTGGCTCCTGCCAAGATGAGGGTGGACAGTCCTCTACTCGGGGCAGGAGACTGCCAAACAACAGGGAGTGGCTCTTCTTCTGAACAAAACATTAAAAGGGTGTGGGAGCGTGGCGGTTAGGTGTGTGAAGTTGTAAGCCCCAGGCTACTTTGGGCTCGCCTTCCCATCAAAGACGAACATCCGTGGAGGGATGCAGGCAAGGCCGATGAGTCAGATGCCTTCTATGATCTCCTGTCACAGGTGCTGGCTAAAATGGCCCCACGGATAGAGTCATCTAGTTGGGTGACTTCAATGCCCGAGTTGGTCACGATGCTGGCACCTGGTCTGGAGTGATTGGAAAGCATGGGCCAGATCAGCTCAATAATAACGGTAGGAGGCTGATAGATTTTTGTGCAGCCCATGGGCTTGTAATTACCAACACGCTCTTCCGGCATCGGCGCATCCACACAACATCATGGATGCATACCGGGTCCAAACAAGAACATCTGCTGGACTACATAGTGACGGAACAGCGGATGCGGGCCCATGTCCTTGACACCAGGACCTACCGTGGAGCTGATCTACCCTCTGACCATCGACTAGTCATTTGTAAGATGCGCCTGCCTTTCTTCCACTCCGGTGGGGGTGTACACCCAGGACCCCATTCAAACCTAAGGTGGCCTGGTCTCGCGAGCTGATGAAAGTTGCAAGCGAGAATTCATCATCGCTTGCGGCTGGGGTTGGCATCGTCCCCCACTCCAGATTTTGACGGTAAATGGGTGAGGTTTAGGACTGTGACTCAGGCAGCTGCAATGGCTGCTTTGGGTACGCGGTCCAGATCTCCCCAGAAACCCTGGCTGACAGAGGAGGTGTTCAGGTTAATTGAGAAAAAGCGACAGGCCCACTCTCATCGCCTACAGCATCCCACGTCAGAGAATGAGGAGGTTTACCGCAGCCTTCGCTCGGAAGTTCGGAGAGCCGTAAGGCGCTGTAAGGATGGGTGGTGGTTGCGGGTTGCTGAGGAGATGGAGTCTGCCTCAGTGGCCCGCGATCACAAATCACTATTTAACTCCATCAAAAAAGTAACCTGCAGCGCCACACCTATTACCATCATTAGGGGAAAAAACGGTGATCCAATCTCCGACCCCCAGGAACAGGTTTGCAGATTTGCTGAGCATTTCTGTGAGGTCCTGGGGAGAAGAAATCCCTCCACATGGAAAACATCGTGGACAAAGTGGGGATGACCCTGCCGAGGCTGCGGTGCCTCAAATATTGGAAGAAGTCACCCCCTGTGAGTGGCTGGCTGAGGTGCCATCTGTTGAGGAAGTTCTGAAGGCGATCCAGAGTCTGAGACCAAGAAAGGCACCGGGCAGAGATGATCTCCCAAATGAAATGCTGAGGGAGGGTGGCGTTTGTGCACAGACTGCCCTACATGACATCATAACAACAGTCTGGACCACTGGATGGGTTCTGCAGGACTGGAAGGATGCCCTGGTGGTCCCCCTCTTAAAAAGGGAAACGCACAGACTGTAACAACTACAGGGGCATCTCACTCCTCAGTGTGCCGGAAAAGGTTCTGGCAAAGATTATTCAACATCGCCTTGCCAGGCACACTGAGAAGAGGCTTGCGGAGCCCCAATGCAGTTTCAGGAAAGGGCGGTCCTGCACAGATGCCATATTTTCTGTCCGTTTGCTACAGCAGATGTGTAGGGAATTCCAACAAGACCTACATCTCTGCTTTTTTGACCTGGTCAAGGCCTATGATACCATCAGTAGGCCTGGGCTCTGGGTTGTTCTTCGTGCTTTCGGTGTCCCTTACGTGGACCCCCCTAATGGAGCATCTTCGCCGGTAGAAACATTTCGGCTGGCCTGCCTACGATCAATTCTGGGTTTAACCAGGCTGGATTGTGTGAGGAGCTCACAAATCCTCTAAAGACCTGGACAAAGTCTCATCGGTGAGCTCCTCCGGCAGGCAAGGCTGCATTGGCTGGGCCATGTAGCCGCATGATGATGATCATCATCACCTGCCATCACCACCATCACCACCATCCACCTCCATCAGCACCCCCATCACCACCATCACCACCATCACCACTATCATCACCACCATCACCACCATCACCTCCATCACCACCATCACCACCCCCATCACCACCATCATCACCACCATCACCTCCATCACCACCATCATCACCACCATCACCTCCATCACCTCCATCACCACCATCACCTCCATCACCCTCCCGTCTTCTACAGAGGCCACGACACCATCGTCAAGGCGTGCAATGGAGATGGAGGGGAGTGTGGGGGGGGTGGTGACGTCACGAGACGACACGTGACGTCACGAGACGTCACGAGTTGAGGGCTTACGTGGCTTGTTGGCTCCCTGGGTGGTGACTGCTGCGACGTTGCCTGCAACTGCACACACGACACAGACACAGATCAGTGTGTAGTAGTCTGTGGGTTCTACTGTGTGAGTAGTCTGTGGGTCTCTACTGTGTGAGTAGTCTGTGGGTCTCTACTGTGTGAGTAGTCTGTGGGTCTCTACTGTGTGAGTAGTCTGTGGGTCTCTACTGTGTGAGTAGTCTGTGGGTCTCTACTGTGTGAGTAGTCTGTGGGTCTCTACTGTGTGAGTAGTCTGTGGTCTCTACTGTGTGAGTAGTCTGTGGGTCTCTGTGTGAGTAGTCTATGGGTGGGTGAACGAGTTGTGTGAATGGGAGAATTAGTGAGTGAATGAATGGGTGGGTGAATGAGTGAGTTGGCGAATGAGTGAGTGGGGGGTAAGCGAACGATTGGCCAGGTGAATAGGTGACTGAGTGTGTGTGTGTTTGCGTGAATGGTTGGGTGAATGGGTGAATGGATGAGTGGGTGAATGAGTGAGTGAGTGGATGAGGGTGAATGGGTGGGTGAATGGTGAGCGGGTGAATGAGTGAGTGGGTGAATGAGTGGTGAGTGGATGAATGAGTGAGGGAGTGGCTGAATGAATGAGTGGGTGAGTGAGTAGCTGAATGAATTAGTGGATGAATGAGTGAGTGGGTGAAACAGTGAGTGGGTGAATGAGTGAATTAGTGGATGAATGAGTGAGGGAGTGGCTGAATGAATGAGTGGGTGAGTGAGTGGGTACATGAATGAATGAGTGGGGGAATTAGTGTGCGAGTGGGTAGGTGAATGAATGGATGGGTGAATGTGTGAGTGGGTGAGTGAGTGGGTGAATGAGTGAATGTGTGAGTGGGTGAATGAGTGGGTGGGTGAATGAGTGGGTGGGTGAATGAGTGAATGTGTGAGTGGGTGAGTGAGTTGATGGGGTGAATGTGCGATACGTACCATCCAGTCACATCTGTTTCTTGCCGTGTTGAACACCAGGGTGGCTGGACATTGCTTGTGGTACGTCAGGGAATTGGAGCAGTGGTAGAAGTAGTGGGAGTCTGAGGTGTCTGCGTACATCCCATCAGCCTTGCCCTGGCAGAATACTGGGTGGGTCAAACGTTGCAGGGGACAAAGGTAGAGATGTTAGCGGGTCTCTGTGATGAGTTTGTGGGTCTCTGTGTGATGAGTCTGGGTCTTTGTGTGATGAGTCTATGGGTCTCTGTGTGATGAGTATGTGAGTCTCTGTGTGATGAGTCTGTGGGTCTCTGTGTGATGAGTCTATGGGTATCTGTGTGATGAGTCTGTGGGTCTCTGTGTGATGAGTCTATGGGTCTTTGTGTGGTGAGTCTGTGGGTCTCTGTGTAAGTAGTCTATGGGTCTTTACTGTGTGAGTAGTCTGTGGGTCTCGTGTGTGAGTAGTCTGTGGGTCTCTGTGTGTGATGAGTCTCGGGGTCTCTGTGTGAGTAGTCTGTGGGTCTCTACTGTGTGAGTAGTCTGTATCACAGGAGTAAAACTCTTACCGTTGTTATATCCGCTTCCCTGTAAATGTAAACAAAGCAAAGAATTAGCACACGATGGGAGATTAACTCAAAACATCATCGGTATCGTCACATGTCAACACAACCTATTAACATAAAAACCTCATCTGTGTAAGGAGCCGTCCATAAATCATGTCACGCGATTTTGGACGATTTTTGACCCCCCCCCCCCCGTCACAAACCTCTGCCCCCCCCCCAAACCATATTTACATTTTGAAAAAAAAAACACTCCCATAGGGTTCAGTGTCATTCTCCCAGGACTCAGAGAGCCAGACTAAGGCTCACCCATGGGGTTCAGTGTCAATCACACGAGACTCACAGAGCCAGACTAAGGCTCCCTCCCATAGGGTTCAGTGTCAATCACCGAGACCCACAGAGCCAGACTAAGGCTCACTCCCATAGGGTTCAGTGTCAATCACTGAGACTCACAGAGCCAGACTAAGGCTCATCCCATAGGGTTCTTATCAATCACCGAGACCCACAGAGCCAGACTAAGGCTCACTCCCATAGAGTTCAGTGTCAATCACCGAGACTCACAGAGCCAGACTAAGGCTCACTCCCATAGGGTCAGTGTCAATCACCGAGACTCACAGAGCCAGACTAAGGCTCCTCCCATAGGGTTCAGTGTCAATGACCGAGACTCACAGAGCCAGACAAGGCCACTCCCATAGGGTTCAGTGTCAATCACCGAGACTCACAGAGCCAGACTAAGGCTCCCTCCCATAGGGTTCAGTGTCAATCACCGAGACTCACAGAGCCAGACTAAGGCTCACCCATAGGGTTCAGGTCAATCACCGAGACTCACAGAGCCAGACTAAGGCTCCCTCCCCATAGGGTTCAGTGTCAATGACAAGACTCACAGAGCCAGACTAAGGCTCACTCCCATAGGGTTCAGTGTCAATCACCGAGACTCACAGAGCCAGACTAAGGCTCACTCCCATAGGGTTCAGTGTCAATCACCGAGACTCACAGAGCAGACTAAGGCTCACTCCCATAGGGTTCAGTGTCAATCACCGAGACTCACAGAGCCAGACTAAGGCTCACTCCCATGGGGTCCAGGACTCACGTTCGCGTTGCTGAGAGCCAGCGACCGGCCAGCAAGGCGATGACCAGGGGCACGACGCTCTGAGCCATTGTGGAGTCGGAGAGAGGATGCAGCGGGGAGCGGCGGTGTCCTGGAGGTCTCCTGGAGTGGTTCTGGAGGTCTCCTGAAGGTCTCCTGGAGTGGTTCTGGAGGTCTCCTGAAGGTCTCCTGGAGTGGTTCTGGAGGTCTCCTGAAGGTCTCCTGGAGTGGTTCTGAAGGTGTCCTGGAGGTCTCCTGGAGGTCTCCTGGAGGTGTCAGACGGAGTGATGCGGCTGCTTGAGAGTCGTCGCCTTTTTATGGGCGAGCGGCGGCGTGAGGTCACCGCCCTCCAGGGCCGCGGGGAACCTCGAAACCATCGCCCCGGGGAGGCACGCCCAGCTCGCATCATCTAATGACCATGACCTCCTCCTCCACTCCTCCTCCACCTCCTTCTCCTCCTCCTTCCCCCCTCTCCCCTCCTACACCTCCTCCACCACCTCCTAACCTCCTCCTCCTCACTCCCTCCTCCACCACACCTCCCCTCATCTCCACCTCCTCCACCACCTCCTCCATCCTCCACTCCCTCCTACACCTCCTCCTCCACCTCCTCCACCTCCACTCTCCCTCCTCCTCCTCCACCTCCTCCACCACCCCTCCATCCTCCACTCCCTCCTACACCTCCTCCACCACACCTCCACCTCCTCCTCTCTCCCTCTCATGACGCCTCTTAAGATCATCGTTTATCGACGATGACGCCACCACTCTTGGTGGGGGGTGGTGGGGGGGGGGACACAGACGGTGTGTAGGCGTGATTGCTGTGCGTCACTCACTCACTAACACACCCACTCACTCACCCACACACTCACCCACACACTCACTCACACACTCACCCACTCACTAACACACCCACTCACTCACACACCGACACACTCACACTCACATACTCACCCACACACACTCACAACTCACTCACCACACACACCCACTCCTCATCCACTCACTCACACACTCACTCACCACTAACACACTCACTCACACACCCACTCACTCACACACTCCCCACTCACTCACTCACCCACACACTCACTCACTCACCCACTCACTCACCCACCCATCACTCACTCACTCACACTCACTCACTCACTCAACCCACCTCTGTATATCTCTATGGGTCTCTGTGTATCTCTATGGGTCTCTGTGTATCTCTATGGGTCTCTGTATAATCTCTGGGGTCTGTGTATCTCTATGTATCTATGGGTCTCTGTATCTTTATGGGTCTCTGTGTATCTGTGGGTCTGTGTATCTCTATGTATCTCTGTGGGTCTCTGTGTATATCTGTGGGTCTCTGTATCTCTGTGGGTCTCTGTGTATATCTATGGGTCTCTGTGTATCTCTATGGCTCTCCTGTGTATCTCTATGGATCTCTACGGATCTCTGTGGGTCTCTGTGTATCTCTGTGGGTCTCTGTGTATCTCTGTGTATCTCTGTGGGTCTCTATGTATCTCTGTGGGTCTCTGTGTATCTCTGTGGGTCTCTGTGTATCTCTGTGGGTCTCTGTGTAATATCTATGGGTCTCTGTGTATCTCTATGGCTCTCTGTGTATCTCTATGGATCTCTATGATCTCTGTGGGTCTCTGTGTATCTCTGTGGGTCTCTGTGTATCTCTATGGGTCTCTGTGTATCTCTATGGGTCTCTGTGTATCTCTGTGGGTCTCTACGCCTTTCTAATTTCACGCGACGAGATGATGATGATGATGGTGATGATCACAAGCCTCTCGCTCAGCAGCTGTCAATCCTTGGTGGCTCAGATCGTTTTGAACATTTTTATTTACTTTTTAAACCGAGATGACGACCCAGCAGTTAGTTTAGTGGAAGTCCCCACCCGTCAAACACGCGAATTGTTTCTTATTAGTTCGGCTCTGCTGCTGCTTATGCTAAAAAAACACAAATAATCACGGCAATTTCCCTCCAGCGGTGGTATTTGAAGAGGTCACACGGGAGGAAGATTTCATTTTGGTTTTTTTATCTTGACGGGGAAATTATGCAACCAATTCTGGGTGATTAGCGACTGACGCCTTCGTGTTCTATAATACAGACGACGAGATGGGTGCCTCGGGGCGATCTGTGTGTGTGTGTGTATGTGTGTGTGTGTCTATGTGTGTCTGTATGTCTGTGTGTCGTGTGTGTGTCTGTGTGTATGTCTGTGTGTGTGTCAGTGTGTGTGTCGTGTGTGTGTCTGTGTGTGTCGTGTGTGTGTCAGTGTGTGTCAGTGTTGTGTCAGTGTGGTGTCAGTCGTGTGTGTCAAGTGTGTGTGTCTGTGTGTCTGTATGTGTGTGTATGTGTGTCTGTGTATGTCAGTGTGTGTGTGTCTGTATGTGTGTGTGTATGTGTGTGTATGTGTCTGTCGTGTGTATGTGTGTGTCTGTGTGTGTCTGTGTGTCTGGTCTGTGTCTGTGTCTTAATGTGTGTGTGTCTGTCTGTGTCTTACTGTGTGCGTCTGTAGTGTTTGTTGTGTGTGTGTCTGTGTGTGTGTCTGTGTGTGTGACTGTGTGTGTCAGTGTGTGTGTCAGTGTGTGTATGTGTGTCGTGTATGTCAGTGTGTGTGTGTCTGTATGTGTGTGTGATGTGTGTGTGTATGTGTGTATGTGTGTGTTCTGTGTGTGTGTATGTGTGTGTATGTGTGTGTGTCTGTGTGTGTGTCTGTGTCTTAATGTGTGTGTGTCTGTCTGTGTCTTACTGTGTGTGTCTGTATGTGTGTATCTGTATGTGTGTGTCTGTGTGTGTCTGTGTGTGTGTCTGTGTGTGTGTCTTGTGTCTGTGTGTGTGTATGTGTGTGTGTGTGGTGTGTGTCTTTGGTGTGTCTGTGTGTGTCTTTGTGTGTCTGTGTGTCTGTCTGTGTGTTTGTCTGTGTGTGTATGTATGTCTGTGTGTGTGTGTGTGAGTCTGTGTGTGTGTCTGTGTGTGGGGAGCGGTAGGTAGCGGTTAGCGCGCTGCGCTATGAACCTGGCGACCCGGGTTCGATTCCGCTCACGGCTAACACCAGTGACGATTACCTGGGCCTCCCTAGGTCGACTCAGCCTTAAATGAGTACCGGTGCGGGTGGTAAACATCGCCACTGGGGAGACAAAGGCGGTCGGGCGTGGTGCTGGCCCACCCACCCCTCGTGTGTCGTTCCGGCCTTCATAGGTGCTCGCTAACAGCACTTGCCCCTACAGTCTGTTGCGGGGGATCTTTGTCTATGTGTGTATGTGTGTGTGTATGTGTGTGTTTGTGTGTGTGTGTGTCTATGTATGTGTGTGTGTCTGTGTATGTGTGTGTGTCTGTGTGTGTGTGTGTGTGTCAGTGTGTCTGTATGTGTCTGATGATGGTGATGATCACAAGCCTCTCGCTCGAGTAGCTTGGTGGCTCAGATCGCTTTAGAACATTTTAAAATCCTTATATAAAGTTCACTGCTTGCTTGCGCGCGCTTAGGACCGTGCAAATCTTTCGGTCGTTTTTTAACC
>NW_026891376.1:3298198-3324097 GCF_015708825.2 Lethenteron reissneri
TCACTCACCCACCCACTCACTCACCCACCCACTCACTCACCCACTCACCACCCACCCACCCACTCACTCACCCACCCACCCACTCACTCACTAACCCACTCACCCACTCACCCACCCACTCACCCACCCACCCACTCACCCACCCATCACCCACCCACTCACCCACCCACTCACCCACTCACTCACCCACTCACCCACCCACCCACTCACCCACTCACTCACCCATCACTCACCACTCACTCATCCACTCACCACCCACCCACCCACTCACCCACACCCACCCACTCACACCCACCCCCCACTCACCCACTCACTCACACACCCACCCACCCACTCACCCACTCACCACCCACCCACAGACGGAGAGAGGGAGGAGCCACATGGACGAGTGGACACGCTGTAGGGTGGAGACGTCAACTTTGACATTCGTCCAGCAGCGGATAGATCCTGGCTGCTGCTGTATGCACTGTATCTATGCACTGTACTCTATGCACTGTACTCTATGCACTGTACTCTATGCACTTGTTTCGCATCGTGGTGTAGTGTACAGTGTAGTGTACTGTATAGTGTAGTCACTGTAATGTATAGTGTATAGTATAGTAGTGTATAGTGTAGTGTATAGTATAGTGTATAGTATAGTAGTGTATAGTGTAGTGTATAGTATAGTGTATAGTATAGTAGTGTATAGTGTAGTGTATAGTATAGTGTATAGTAGTGTATAGTATAGTAGTGTATAGTGTAGTATAGTGTAGTGTATAGTAGTGTATAGTGTAGTGTATAGTGTAGTGTATAGTGTAGTATAGTGTAGTGTATAGCAGT
This sequence comes from Lethenteron reissneri, assembly GCF_015708825.2. Classification (NCBI taxonomy): domain Eukaryota; kingdom Metazoa; phylum Chordata; class Hyperoartia; order Petromyzontiformes; family Petromyzontidae; genus Lethenteron; species Lethenteron reissneri. Next base: position 3,299,018 of record NW_026891376.1, read on the forward strand.
GTATAGTGTAGTGTATAGTAGTATATAGTGTAGTGTATAGTGTAGTGTATAGTGCAGTGTATAGTAGTGTATAGTGTAGTGTATAGTGTAGTGTATAGCAGTGTATAGTGTAGTGTATAGTGTAGTGTATAGTGTAGTGTATAGCAGTGTATAGTGTAGTGTATAGTGTAGTGTATAGTAGTGATAGTAGTGTATGAGTGTAGTGTATAGTTAGTGTAATAGTGAAGTGTATAGTGTAGTGTATAGTGTAGTGTATAGTAGTGTATAGTGTAGTGTACTAGTAGTGTACAGTGTAGTGTTTAGTAGTATAGTAGTGTACAGTGTGAATCGATATCGCACTGATGGATCTGATCATGACAGACCGGTTAATCGACATTCACACTATCGATAGCACAGCTGGCCAATCGGTATCACACCAATCGATTACCGTAATCGATAGCAAGCTGTTGAATAGGCACCACACCTAATCGATTAATCAATAGCACGTTGCCGAATTGCACCACCTTATCGATTAATCGATATCGGTCCAACGAATCGACGGACGCCCGAATCGATAGCGATCCGCCGATTCCACGCCGCCCCCTTAATCGATCAGCAGCCCGGCGAATGGGACATCACTCTAATCGATTAATCGATAACCCCGGCGGATCGGCGTGACACTAATCGATTCATTTTGACATCGGCATGGGGAACGGGCGTTGCGTGCCATCGATTTAATCGGCGGGCGGATCGCCAGCGCCGCTAATCGATTAATCGATTAATCGATACCAAGCCGCGTTTCCTATAAAAGCACGTGTTCCAATACCGGAAGTGGTTTGTGGAGAATTCGCTGCTCGCTACTAACAGCAAACAACTTCTGTTAGCTACTAACTAACTACTTACTAACTACTTATTAACTACTCATAACTACTCATAACTACTCACTAATTATTCACAACTACTAACAACTCACAACTACTAACAACTCACAACTACAACAACAATTACTAACTAACTACTTACTAACTACTCACTAACTACTTAGTAACAACTCACAACTACTAACTAACTACTCACAACTACTAACTACTCACAACTACCACTACTTAATACTACTAACAACTCACGACTACTATTAACTACTAACTAACTACTTACTAACTACTTAATAACTACTCACAACTAACTAACTAACTACTCACAACTACCACTACTTAATACTACTAACAACTCACAACTACAACAACTACAATTACTTACTAACGAGTTACTAACTACTTAGTAACTACTCACTAATTACTCACTAATTACTTACTAACTACTCACTAACTACTCACAACTACTAATTAACTACTCACAACTACCACAACAACTACAATTACTTATTAACTACTCACTAACTACTTACTAACTACTTACTAACTACTAACTAACTACTCACAACTACCACTACAACTACAATTACTTACTAACGACTTACTAACGACTTACTACTAACAAGCAACTACTAACTTACTAACTACCACTAATTACCTACCACTAACTACCACTAACTAACTACTACTAACTAATCACCACTAACTAACTACTAACTAACTACCACTAACTACTACTACTAACTAACTACCACTAACTAACTACTAACTAATCACCACTAACTAACTACTACTAACTAATCACCACTAACTAACTACTAACTAATTACCACTAACTACTACTAACTAACTACCACTAACTAACTACTACTAACTAATCACTCTAACTAACTACTAACTAATTACCACTAACTACCACTAACTACCTACCACTACCTACCTACCACTTAGTACTACTAACTCTACTAACTACCACTACCACTAACTACTACCACTACTAACTACCACTAACTACTACCACTAACTACCACTACCAACTACCTACAATAATGAGCAGTTATAACGGCGGTGGTGATGGGCGGAGTGCCAGTGTTGTAAATACTACCGCTGATACTACTACTAATACTACTGCTGATACTACTACTAATACTACTACTACTACCAGCTGATACTACTACTAATACTAACCGCTGATAATACTACTAATACTACTGCTAATACTACCGCTGATAATACTACTAATACTATACCAATACTACCGCTGATACTAATACTACCGCTGATACTACCACTGATACTATCGCTGCTGCTACGGTCTACTGATACTGCTGCTGCTACAATCTACTACTACTGATACTACTACTACATCTACTGCTGCTACTGCCACTGTTACTACTGCTACTACTTCTACTTCTGCACTACTACTGCTACTACTGCCACTACTACTGCTACTGCCACTACTACGACTATTGCTGCTACTTCTACTACTACTGCTGCTGCTTCTACGACTACTACTACTGCTGCTGCTACTACTGCCACTACTACTACGACTACTACTGCCACTACTACTACTGCTACTACTACGACTACTGCTGCTTGCTTCTACGACTACTGCTGCGACTACTACTACTGCTGCTGCTATGACTACTGCTACTTCTACGACTGCTGCTACTTCTACGACTGCTGCTACTACTACAACTACTGCTGCGACTGCTAACAACTCTGAAAGTGACTCCAATGTACTCGGCGTTGCTGAGGTCACTGCTAGATGAGGTGAGTCCTAGATCGGCCGTTATAGGGGTTTATTAGGATCCTTATAGGGTTATTTGAACCCTTATAAGTGTTGTTAGGACCTTTTATAGGGGTAACCTTTATCTGGGCTATTATAACCTTTATCTGGGCTATTAGGATCCTTTTAGGGTTACCCCGAGCTCTCAAGACTCTGATATTGCACTGTGTTTGAGTTGTGCGCCTTCTGGTGTCATCTGGTCCAACACCATGTGAGACTAGGCTCTAAAGAAAGCTGTCTCGGGTGTGGACCAATCAACTTCAAGGACAGTGCATATGATTACCATTATCAGAGTTGTTTCTTTTTGTTTGCATTTTGACTGCTTGTGTTGTGGTTATTGCAAACATGATGCTTTGTATAAAGGTGTCAGTTTTGTACCAGTTTAAAGGGTAAAAACCTACGATTATAGGTGTTATTAGGGCCTTTATAGGGGCAACCTTTATCTGGGCTATTGTGATCCTTATAGGATTATTAGAACCCTTATAGATGTTATTAGGACCTTTATAGGGGTAACCTTTATCTACTGACTGTGGTGGTACCTGCTATCGCTACAGTAGTACATGCTGACTCTATAGCAGTCTTTATCGACTCTATAGCACAAAGCACTCACCTGACAGAGCGGCGTGGTGAGGCCTAGTCCCGTGCAGAGCCTCCGGCCTCGCCTAGATTGTCCAGCCGGCCAAGGTGGCACCTTGGCAGGCTGGGGCTGGGCTGCTACCCCTGCCCCCCCACCCCCCGCTGAGTCACGATGTCCCCGGCTGCTCTGCAGTAATAACTACGGCCTGTAGTGGTAGCATCTAGCGATTGTATAATAGTAATAACTGCACGCCAGAGGTCGCAAACGGGTTTTGATTCCTCACCCGTACCCGTACCCGGCCGCACCAGGGTCGCAAATGGGTACCCGTACCCGGCTGGGTACAGGTACCCGTTCCCTACCCGTACCCGTACCCTACCCGAAATGAGTGACAAACGGTGATTCACCAGTGACTCACGACCTACCCGTACCCGACCGCACCAGGGTCGCAAACGGCTACCCGTAGCCGGGTATCGGGTTGGGTACGGGTATCGGGTACCCGGTTGCGACCTCTGATATATAGATTAGATCCCTTCTAGGAGTTATTAGGACATTTATAGGGTTAGTATAACCTTTATAGGGGTTTATTCGGACCCGCATAGGAGTTATTAGAACCCTTATAGGAGCTATTAGAACCCGTAATAGGGTTATTAGAACCCTTAAAAAGACCTTGATTATAGGGGTTATTAGAACTCTTTAATCACCGTGGTTATAGGGGTTATTAGGAGTTTTTATAGGGTTCATCTTCTTGGTTCTTTCGGTAAAGTCACGTAGCAATGGAAATAATAAATAATAAAAATAAAACATCATTAAATAATTCTCACGACGTTTCGGCCACAACGCAAGCAGCCGTCCTCAGGTGAAGACCAGGTCTGTCGGGGAGACAGCGTCTTATTATTTTATTATTTCCATTCTACGTGATGACTTTACCGAAAGAACCAGAAGATGAATCCTTGCAGTCACGAAAGAAGCTTTAAATCGAAATCTTTCTAGGGTTATTAGAACCCTTTAAACACCATGGTTATAGGGGTTTACTAGAAACCCTTATAGCGTTATCACCTTCTAGCGCTCTCTGGTCTTGCACTGGTGGCGAGGACTAGGCCGTGAAGACGGGCTGCTGTAGTCTGTGCTGTAGGTCAATCTGACACTGCACGTGTAACATTATTATCATCATTATCAGAGTCCGGATGTTGACCGCAAGTACCCGTGTGTGTGTGTGTGTGCTTAATACAGAAACTTGATTCCATGTGTAGTATCTTGAATGAGACGGAGACTTCTTTAGAGGCCACACGCTTTATTTCCAACAACCACTAGTCCTCCTCACTCACTGGGGGAACAGCCCAACCACACAACCTAGGGAGGTATGGCCTCCACTCTATTCCCTACCTACTCTCCTTCCCTAGTCTATAGCTACTCCGCCCAGGGGCGCTTAACGGTCCCCTCAGCCACTCAGTCCCGGCGGGGTGGCATCCTCGAGGCTTGGGGTCCCGGATCTCCGGCGGAACCTCCTTCAGCTCCAGATGAGATAGACTGACCCCCGCTCTTCTGGGAGCCGTCTTATATATCCGCTCCTGAGGGGTAGGGGTGTCTCGGGCCCTGGCTCTCGCCAGCCCCCTCAGAGCGATTCCAACCGCCTCTCATCCCTGCCGGTACGAACCGGTCCAAACCGGTACGTACCCCTCCCCTAGGTTGTGTGACCTGTGTCATTCTTGACCACCACACATGCAAAAGCTACAGTAATCTACGTGGTGTTTGAACGCCTTAATGCACAACCGCCTGTGTTATCATTCAGACTCTTGTCTTCTCGACAGACCTGTTCTCCACCTGAGGACGGCTGCTTGCGTTGTGGCCGAAACGTCGTGAGAATTATTTTATGTTTTATTTTTATTATTTTATTATGTTTTATTTTTATTATTTTATTATTTCCATTCTACGTGATGACTTTACCGAAAGAACCAAGAAGATGAACACCTACACACGTTCTTAAACTTTCACAACTTTTGATCACCGCGCCACCAAAGGTGTCTCACGATACGGCTATTTAAGACCTCGTCACAGAGACGACCTCTCTCTTTGTGCCGATACGTTTTCTCTCTTTCCGTGTATCTTTGTGACGTCTGTCTGCTTATATGTCTGTCTACAGTTTTCTGGTTAGATTTTTGTCGCGATTTCTTTTACACCTGATGATGATGATTACTTGTGTTTGCAATCGAAACGTCGTAGTATGCTATCATTTAATTTATTATTTTATCTTCATACGTGACTTTACCGAAAGAACCAAAGAGTGATACGGCTTCTGGTTGTTTCCGCCCCCCCCCCTCCTGCAGACCTTCTGCCCGCGGGAAGACACGGAAAGTGCCGGCTCCGTGCCTTCGCCTAAATGTCGACTACCCCCTCAAGCTCCTACTCTGCAAGCTCCTCCTCTTCCTGTCCAAGCTCCTCCTCTTCCTGCTAAAGCTCCTCCTCTTCCTGTCCAAGCTCCTCCTCTTCCTGGCCAAGCTCCTCCTCTTCCTGTCCAAGCTCCTCCTCTTCCTGTCCAAGCCCCTCCTCCTTCTCCCCAAGCTCCGCCTCCTCTTGGCGGAGGCAGCAGCGTGGGCCGTTGCTTTACCCCCGGAGGCATCGGACAGAGTCGCCTGCCGCCAGAGGTAGAGGTGGTGGAGGTGGTGGTGGTGGAGGTGGTGGTGGGAGGAGGTGGAGGTGGTGGGGGTGGTGGAGGTGGTGGTGGAGGAGGTGGTGGAGGTGGTGGAGGTGGTGGTGGTGGTGGAGGAGGTGGTGGAGGTGGTGGAGTGGGAGGAGGTGGAGTGGAGGTGGTGGTGGTGGAGTGGGAGGAGGTGGTGGTGGTGGTGGTGGAGGTGGTGGTGGAGTGGGAGGAGGTAGTGGAGGAGGTGGTGGAGGTGGTGGAGTGGGGAGGAGGTGGAGTGGAGGTGGTGGTGGTGGAGTGGGAGGAGGTGGTGGTGGAGGTGGTGGTGGAGTGGGAGGAGGTGGAGTGGGAGGAGGAGGAGGTGGTAAGGTGGTGGTGGTGGAGGTGGTGGTGGGAGGAGGTGGAGGAGGTGGTGAGTGGGAGGAGGTGGAGTGGGAGCAGGTGGAGTGGGAGGAGGTGGAGGAGTGGGAGGAGGTGGAAGAGTGGGAGGAGGTGGTGGAGGTGGTGGAGTGGGGGAGGTGGAGTGGGAGGAGGTGGAGTGGGGGGAGGTGGAGTGGGAGGAGGTGGAGTGGGGGGAGGTGGTGGAGGTGGAGTGAGACGAATGATGATTCCACAGCATCATCACCGAACGGACACTTGCTGTCTAGACACACACACACACTACTATACACTACACTATACACTACACTATACACTACACTATACACTACACTATACACTACACTATACACTACACTATACACTACACTATACACTACACTATACACTACACTATACACTACACTATACTATACACTACACTATACACTACACTATACTATACACTACACTATACACTACACTACACACTACACTATACACTACACTATACACTACACTAATACACTACACTATACACTACACTATACACTACACTATACACTACACTATACACTACACTATACACTACACTGCTATACACTACACTATACACTACACTATACACTACACTATACACTACACTATACACTACACTATACACTACGCTATACACTACGCTATACACTACGCTATACACTACACTGCTATACACTACACTATACACTACACTATACACTACACTATACACTACGATATATACTACACTACTATACACTACATATGTGTGTGCGTGTATGTGTATATGTATGTGTGTATGTGTGCGTGTATGTGCGAAGTCTCCCGGCGACGCCGAAGGGAGAGGGGGAGGAGGGGCAAGAGCCGGGGGCGGGGGTCGGAGGCCAAGGGTCGCGGCTGCACCCCCTCGACCTCCGTGACCCCCGCGACCCCGGCGCTGACCCCCGAGGCCCCGGTGCGACCCAACTCGGCCTACGCGCTCTTCTTCCGCGACACTCACGTGGCCATCCGGGGACAGGACCCTCAGGCCTCGTTCGGGGAGGCCACCCGCATCGTCGCCTCCATGTGGGACAGCCTCGTGGACGAGCAGAAGCAGGTGGTGGACGTGGTGGTGGATGTGGTGGTGGACGTGGTGGTGGTGGTGGACGTGGTAGTTGTGGAGGTTGTGGTAGTGGTGGTGAGGGTGGTGGACGTGGTGGTGGATGTGGTGGTGTTGGTGGTGGTGTTGGTGGTGGTGTTGGTGGTGGACGTGGTGGTGGTGGTGGAGGTGGTGGTGGTGGTGGTGGACGTGGTGGTGGACGTGGTACTGGTGGTGGACGTGGTGACGCTGGTGGACGTGGTGGTGCACGTGGTGGTGGACGTGGTGGTGGTGGTGGTGCACGTGGTGGTGGTGGACGTGGTGCTGGTGGTGGACATGGTGGTGGACGTGGTGGTGCTGGTGGTGGACGTGGTGTTGGTGGACGTGGTTGTGGTGGACGTGGTGGTGGTGGTGGTAGTGGACGTGGTGGTGGTGATGATGCTCTGAGTGGTGTTTTTGGATTTGGTTTCACAAACAGACGAACTTACACAGACTCAGTGACCCTGAGACCCTGAGACCCTGAGACCCGGTCTCTACTCTGACCCTGAGACCCTGAGACCCGGTCTCTACTCTAGACCCTGAGACCCTGAGACCCGGTCTCTACTCTAGACCCTGAGACCCGGTCTCTACTCTAGACGCTGAGACTCTGAGACCCGGTCTCTAGACCCTGATCCTGAGACCCTGAGACCCGGTCTCTAGTCTAGACGCTGAGACTCTGAGACCCTGAGACCCGGTCTCGACTGACGTGGTTCGCTTTCTGTCGTTGTGTTTCTGCGTCTCGCAGGTTTACAAGAAGAAGGCTGACGATGCCAAGAAGGAATACCTGAAGGCGCTGGTGGCCTACAAGGCCAAGTTGGCCGCCAAGGTGAGGAGTCGGAACCACGAACAGCAGCAGAAGCGTCGTGGGCTCGTTCGTACGAAGTCTCATCCCAAGGTTCTCAGCGTTTGGAGTAGAGACCGGGTCTCAGGGTCTCAGGGTCTAGAGTAGAGACCGGGTGTGACGTCATCCCGGCTGCTCCCCCAGGACCGTGCTGCTGCTGCTGCTGCCATGGTGACGCCACCACCGCCACCACCGCCACCACCACCGCCACCACTGGCCCCACGCTTGCCGCACTCGGGAACGTCGCGTCTGGTCCCGTTCTACGGGACGCCGGGCGGGACGGGAGTCTTTCTCTTGTCTACCGCCACCTCCTCCACCTCCTCCACCTCCTCCACCTCCTCCACCTCCTCTAACGTGTTCTTGACACCCTTCCCATCCACCACCGCCGCCACCTCCTCTAACGTGTTCTTGACACGATTGCCGTCCGCTACGGCCACCACCACCTCCTCCGTGTTCTTGACACGATTACCGTCCACTACAAACACCACCGCCGCCTCCTCTAACGTGTTCTTGACACGATTGCCGTCCGCTACGGCCACCACCGCCACTTCCTCCTCTAACGTGTTCTTGACACGATTGCCGTCCGCTACAAACACCACCGCCGCCTCCTCATCTAACGTGTTCTTGACACGATTGCCGTCCGCTACGGCCACCACCGCCACCTCCTCATCCAACGTGTTCTTGACACGATTCCCATCCACTATAACCGCCACCCCCACCGCCTCCGTCTTCTTGACACGATTGCCGTCCGCTACAAACACCACCGCCACCTCATCCAACGTCGTCGCCACCACAAGCACCACCGCATCGTTCGCAGCCGTCGGCAGCCGCCAGGTACCACAACCACCAACCACAAACCACAACCACCAACCACCAACCACAACCACCACCACAACCACCAACCACAACCACCACCGCTCACTCACTCAAATTGTCGGTCTCTATGAGTAGTCTGTGGGTCTCTGTGTGAGTAGTCTGTGGGTCTCTGTGTGAGTAGTCTGTGGGTCTCTGTGTGAGTAGTCTGTGGGTCTCTGTGTGAGTAGTCTGTGGGTCTCTGTGAGTAGTCTGTGGGTCTCTGTGTGAGTAGTCTGTGGGTCTCTGTGTGAGTAGTCTGTGGGTCTCTATGAGTAGTCTGTGGGTCTCTGTGTGAGTCTGTGGGTCTCTATGAGTAGTCTGTGGGTCTCTGTGTGAGTAGTCTGTGGGTCTCTGTGTGAGTAGTCTGTGGGTCTCTGTGTGAGTAGTCTGTGGGTCTCTGTGTGAGTAGTCTGTGGGTCTCTGTGTGAGTAGTCTGTGGGTCTCTGTGAGTAGTCTGTGGGTCTCTATGAGTAGTCTGTGGGTCTCTGTGTGAGTAGTCTGTGGGTCTCTATGAGTAGTCTGTGGGTCTCTGTGTGAGTCTGTGGGTCTCTATGAGTAGTCTGTGGGTCTCTATGAGTAGTCTGTGGGTCTCTATGAGTAGTCTATGGGTCTCTATGAGTAGTCTATGGGTCTCTGTGAGTAGTCTGTGGGTCTCTATGAGTAGTCTGTGGGTCTCTATGAGTAGTCTGTGGGTCTCTACTGTGTGAGTAGTCTGTGGGTCTCTATGAGTAGTCTATGGGTCTCTGTGAGTAGTCTGTGGGTCTCTATGAGTATTCTGTGGGTCTCTATGAGTAGTCTGTGGGTCTCTGTGAGTAGTCTATGGGTCTCTGTGTGAGTCTATGGGTCTCTGTGTGAGTAGTCTGTGGGTCTCTATGAGTAGTCTGTGGGTCTCTATGAGTAGTCTGTGGGTCTCTATGAGTAGTCTATGGGTCTCTGTGTGAGTCTATGGGTCTCTGTGTGAGTAGTCTGTGGGTCTCTGTGTGAGTCTATGGGTCTCTGTGTGAGTCTATGGGTCTCTGTGTGAGTCTATGGGTCTCTGTGTGAGTCTATGGGTCTCTGTGTGAGTCTATGGGTCTCTGTGTGAGTCTGTGGGTCTCTGTGTGAGTCTGTGGGTCTCTATGAGTAGTCTATGGGTCTCTGTGTGAGTCTATGGGTCTCTGTGTGAGTAGGTCTATGGGTCTCTATGAGTAGTCTGTGGGTCTCTATGAGTAGTCTATGGGTCTCTGTGTGAGTCTATGGGTCTCTGTGTGAGTAGTCTATGGGTCTCTGTGTGAGTCTATGGGTCTCTATGAGTAGTCTATGGGTCTCTGTGTGAGTCTATGGGTCTCTGTGTGAGTAGTCTATGGGTCTCTATGAGTGGTCTATGGGTCTCTATGAGTAGCCTGTGGGTCTCTATGAGTAGTCTGTGGGTCTCTGTGTGAGTCTGTGGGTCTCTATGAGTAGCCTGTGGGTCTCTGTGTTGATCCTCCAGCCTCTGTCTATTATGGGAGGAGGAGGAGGAGGAAGACCCGGTGCGGATCCCGCGGATTGGACTGCAGGAGCCGGGCCGACTCCGGCTCTGTGCTCCCGATCCGGATGCCGGAACTTTCCTGTGGAGAGCAGCGACTGGGATCTGGAGTACTGCAGCAGTGAGTGTGTGGTGCAGCACTGCAGGTGAGTGTGTGTGTCTGTGTGTGTGTCTGTGTGTGTCTGTGGGTCTGTGTGTGTCTGTGTGTGTGTGTGTCTGTGTGTGGTGCAGCACTGCAGGTGAGTGTGTGTGTGTGTCTGTGTGTGTGTGTCTGTGTGTGTGTGTGTGTCTGTGTGTCTGTGTGTGTCTCTGTGTGTGTGTGTGTCTGTGTGTGTATGTCTGTGTATGTGTGTCTGTGTGTGTGTGTCTGTGTGTGTGTCTGTGTGTGTGTGTCTGTGTGTGTGTCTGTGTGTGTGTGTGTCTGTGTGTCTGTGTGTCTGTGTGTGCGTGTGTGTCTGTGTGTGCGTGTGTGTCTGTGTGTGTGTCTGTGTGTATGTGTGTGTCTGTGTGCGTCTGTGTGTGTGTGTATGTGTGTGTCTGTGTGTGTGTCTGTGTGTGTGTCACCGTGCGTCATGGCGTTGTGCTGTCTCTCCGCAGAACGGTGTTCCTCTCGTGGCTGTCGGACCGACTCCAACCTGGTGCACGCTGATCCCACACAGAGACTAGTCATAGAGACTCATAGACTACTCACACACAGAGACCCACAGACTCACATAGAGACACACAGACTACTCACACACAGAGACCCACAGACTAGTCATAGAGACTCCTAGACTACTCACACACAGAGACCCACAGACTACTCATGGAGACCCACAGACTACTCATAGAGACTCACAGACTACTCACACACAGAGACCCACAGACTACTCATAGAGACCCACAGACTACTCATAGAGACCCACAGACCACTCATAGAGATCCACAGACTACTCACACAGCAGAGACCCACAGACTACTCACACAGTAGAGACCCACAGACTACACACACAGCAGAGACCCACAGACTACTCACACAGTAGAGACCCACAGACTACTCACACAGTAGAGACCCACAGACTACACACACAGTAGAGACCCACAGACTACTCACACAGTAGAGACCCACAGACTACTCACACAGTAGAGACCCACAGACTACTCACACAGTAGAGACCCACAGACTACTCACACAGTAGAGACCCACAGACTACTCACACAGTAGAGACCCACAGACTACTCACACAGTAGAGACCCACAGACTACTCACACAGTAGAGACCCAACAGACGACTCACACAGCAGAGACCCACAGACTACTCACACAGTAGAGACCCACAGACTACTCACACAGTAGAGACCCACAGACTACTCACACAGTAGAGACCCACAGACTACTCACACAGTAGAGACCCACAGACTACTGTTGATGGTCAGGGGGTAGCTTGAGATAAGATACGGCTGCTACTACTACACAGTATTTCAGTGGGTCTCTGTGTGTCTCTGTGGGTCTTTGTGGATCTCTGTGTGTCTCTGTGTGTCTCTGTGGGTCTCTGTGTGTCTCTGTGTATCTCTGTGGGTCTCTGTGTGTCTCTGTGGGTCTCTGTGGGTCTTTGTGGGTCTCTGTGGGTCTCTGTGTATCTGTGTGTCTCTGTGGGTCTCTGTGTATCTCTATGTATATATCTGGGTATCTATGTGTCTCTGTGTGTCTCTGTGTATCTCTGTGTGTCTCTGTGTGTCTGTGTGTCTCTGTGTATCTCTATGTATATATCTGGGTATCTATGTGTCTCTGTGTGTCTCTGTGTGTCTCTATGTATATCTTTGGTTCTCTGTGTGTCTCTATGGGTCTCTATGGGTCTCTGTGTGTCTCTGTATCTCTCTGGGCCTCTGTGTGTCTCAGCGGCGGGGTCTCACAAAAGCTGTGGTACAATGTACAATAAGAATTAAAGCTCACGCCCTACATGAAAACCACTCTGGGTTAGATTCGCGACTGTGTTGAGTGGCGTTCGCTCTCCGCCTGCATTTGTGTGTGTGATGGTGTGTGGGTGTGTGTGTGTGTGAGGGTGTGAGGGTGGGTGTGTGAGTTTGTATGAGTGTGTGTGATGGGGTGTGAGTGTGTGTGATGGGGTGTGAGTGTGTGTGTGAGGGTGGGTGTGTGAGTTTGTATGAGTGTGTGTGATGGGGTGTGAGTGTGTGTGTGAGTGTGTGTGTGTGAGTGTGAGTTTGTATGAGTGTGTGTGATGGTGTGTGATGGTGTGTGAGTGTGTGTGTGAGGGTGGGTGTGTGAGTTTGTATGAGTGTGTGTGATGGTGTGTGAGTGTGTGTGTGAGTGTGTGTGTGAGGGTGGGTGTGTGAGTTGGTATGAGTGTGTGTGATGGGGTGTGAGTGTGTGTGTGAGTGTGTGTGTGAGTGTGTGTGTGAGTTTGTATGAGTGTGTGTGATGGTGTGTGAGTGTGTGTGTGAGTGTGTGTGTGAGGGTGGGTGTGTGAGTTTGTATGAGTGTGTGTGATGGTGTGTGAGTGTGTGTGAGTGTGTGTGTGAGTGTGTGTGTGAGTTTGTATGAGTGTGTGTGATGGGGTGTGAGTGTGTGTGTGAGTGTGTGTGTGAGGGTGGGTGTGTGAGTTTGTATGAGTGTGTGTGATGGTGTGTGAGTGTGAGTGTGTGTGAGTGTGTGTGAGTGTGTGTGAGTGTGTGTGTGAGTGTGTGTGAGTGTGTGTGATGGTGTGTGAGTGTGTGTGTGAGTGTGTGTGTGAGGGTGGGTGTGTGAGTTTGTATGAGTGTGTGTGATGGTGTGTGAGTGTGTGTGTGAGTGTGTGTGTGAGTTTGTATGAGTGTGTGTGATGGGTGTGTGTGTGTGTGTGAGTGTGTGTGTGAGGGTGGGTGTGTGAGTTTGTATGAGTGTGTGTGATGGGGTGTGAGTGTGTGTGTGTGAGGGTGGGTGTGTGAGTTTGTATGAGTGTGTGTGATGGGGTGTGAGTGTGTGTGATGGGGTGTGAGTGTGTGTGTGAGTTTGTGTGAGTGTGTGTGATGGGGTGTGAGTGTGTGTGTGAGGGTGTGTGTGTGAGTTTGTATGAGTGTGTGTGATGGGGTGTGAGTGTGTGTGTGAGTGTGTGTGCAAGGGTGTGTGTGTGAGTTTGTATGAGTGTGTGTGATGGGGTGTGAGTGTGTGTGTGAGGGTGGGTGTGTGAGTTTGTATGAGTGTGTGTGATGGGGTGTGATGGGGTGTGAGGGTGTGTGTGAGGGTGTGTGTGCGAGTGTGTGTGAGGGTGTGTGTGGGTGAGGGTGTGTGTGAGGGTGTGTGTGAGGGTGTGTGTGTGCGAGTGTGGGTGTGTGTGGGTGAGGGTGTGTGTGTGAGGGTGTGTGTGAGGGTGTGTGTGTGGGTGTGTGTGTGCGAGTGTGTGTGAGGGTGTCTGTGTGTGGGTGTGTGTGTGAAGGTGTGAGGGTGTGTGTGTGAGAGTGTGTGTGTGCGAGTGTGTGTGAGGGTGTGTGTGGGTGACGGTGTGTGTGTGAGGGTGTGGGTGTGTGTGTGCGAGTGTGTGTGGGTGACGGTGTGTGTGTGTGGGTGTGTGTGTGGGTGTGTGAGGGTGTGTGTGTGCGAGTGTGTGTGAGGGTGTGTGTGGGTGAGGGTGTGTGTGGGTGAGGGTGTGTGTGGGTGTGTGTGTGCGAGTGTGTGTGAGGGTGTGTGTGGGTGACGGTGTGTGTGGGTGTGTGTGTGAGGGTGTGGGTGTGTGTGCGAGTGTGTGTGAGGGTGTGTGTGTGTGAGGGTGTGTGTGAGGGTGTGTGTGTGTGAGGGTGTGTGTGGGTGTGTGTGTGTGTGCGAGTGTGTGTGAGGGTGTGTGTGTGTGCAGTGCACAGGTTCGTAGCGACCCGAGTTCGATTCCCACTCGATTATCTGAACCGGTCCTGGGCCTCCCCTAGGTCGACTCAGCCTCAAATTAGTACCTGGTGTAGCGGTGTGTAAACATCGCCACTGGGGAGACAAAGGCGGTCGGGCGTGTTGTTGGCCACCCACCCCCTCGTGTGCCGTGCCGGCCTTCATAGGTGCTCGCTAACAGCACTTGCCCCTACAGTCTGTTAAGGCTACACGGGGGATCTTTGTCTTTGTGTGTGTGCAGTGAGTGTAACCATCATCACCGTGGTTTATCCACTGCAGGGTCTGTCACGTGACCTCCTCCTGCACCTAGCCTGGCACAGCAGTGAAACCCATGGCACCACCTGGGTCTGTCCAGTGACCACCACCTCCTGCACCTAGCCTGGCACAGCAGTCATCCCATGGCACCTGCTGTGTCTGTCCAGTGACCTCCTGCACCTAGCCTGGCACAGCAGTCAACCCATGGCACCTGCTGGGTCTGTCCTGTGACCTCCTGCACCTAGCCTGGCACAGCAGTCAACCCATGGCACCTGCAGGGTCTGTCCCGTGACGTCCTCCTCGTGCACCTAGCCTGGCACAGCAGTCAACCCATGGCACCTGCAGGGTCTGTCCCGTGACCTGCACCTAGCCTGGCACAGCAGTGAAACCATGGCACCTGCTGGGTCTGTCCCGTGACCTCCTGCACCTAGCCTGGCACAGCAGTGAAACCCATGGCACCTGCTGGGTCTGTCCCGTGACCTCTTCCTGCACCTAGCCTGGCACAGCAGTGAAACCCATGGCACCTGCAGGGTCTGTCCCGTGACCTCCTGCACCTAGCCGGGCACAGCAGTCAACCCATGGCACCTGCTGGGTCTGTCCCGTGACCTCCTGCACCTAGCCTGGCACAGCAGTCAACCCATGGCACCTGCTGGGTCTGCCCCGTGACCTCATGCACCTAGCCTGGCACAGCAGTGAAACCCATGGCACCTGCAGGGTCTGTCCCGTGACCTCCTGCACCTAGCCGGGCACAGCAGTCAACCCATGGCACCTGCTGGGTCTGTCCCGTGACCTCCTGCACCTAGCCTGGCACAGCAGTCAACCCATGGCACCTGCTGGGTCTGCCCCGTGACCTCATGCACCTAGCCTGGCACAGCAGTGAAACCCATGGCACCTGCTGGGTCTGTCCCGTGACCTCCTCCTGCACCTAGCCTGGCACAGCAGTGAAACCCATGGCACCTGCAGGGTCTGTCCCGTGACCTCATGCACCTAGCCTGGCACAGCAGTCAACCCATGGCACCTGCAGGGTCTGTCCCGTGACCTCCTCCTCCTGCACCTAGCCTGGCACAGCAGTCAACCCATGGCACCTGCTGGGTCTGTCCCGTGACCTCCACCTCCTGCACCTAGCCTGGCACAGCAGTCAGCCCATGGCACCTGCAGGGTCTGTCCCGTGACCTCATGCACCTAGCCTGGCACAGCAGTCAACCCATGGCACCTGCAGGGTCTGTCCCGTGACCTCCTCCTCCTGCACCTAGCCTGGCACAGCAGTCAACCCATGGCACCTGCTGGGTCTGTCCCGTGACCTCCACCTCCTGCACCTAGCCTGGCACAGCAGTCAGCCCATGGCACCTGCAGGGTCTGTCCCGTGACCTCATGCACCTAGCCTGGCACAGCAGTCAACCCATGGCACCTGCAGGGTCTGTCCCGTGACCTCCTCCTCCTGCACCTAGCCTGGCACAGCAGTCAACCCATGGCACCTGCTGGGTCTGTCCCGTGACCTCCACCTCATGCACCTAGCCTGGCACAGCAGTCAGCCCATGGCACCTGGTGGGTCTGTCCCGTGACCTCCTGCACCTAGCCTGGCACAGCAGTCAACCCATGGCACCTGCAGGGTCTGTCCCGTGACCTCATGCACCTAGCCTGGCACAGCAGTCAACCCATGGCACCTGCTGTGTCTGTCCAGTGACCTCCACCTCCTGCACCTAGCCTGGCACAGCAGTGAAACCCATGGCACCTGCAGGGTCTGTCCCGTGACCTCCTCCTGCACCTAGCCTGGCACAGCAGTCAGCCCATGGCACCTGGTGGGTCTGTCCCGTGACCTCATGCACCTAGCCTGGCACAGCAGTCAACCCATGGCACCTGGTGGGTCTGTCCCGTGACCTCATGCACCTAGCCTGGCACAGCAGTCAGCCCATGGCACCTGCAGGGTCTGTCCCGTGACCTCATGCACCTAGCCTGGCACAGCAGTCAGCCCATGGCACCTGGTGGGTCTGTCCCGTGACCTCATGCACCTAGCCTGGCACAGCAGTCAACCCATGGCACCTGCAGGGTCTGTCCCGTGACCTCCTCCTCCTGCACCTAGCCTGGCACAGCAGTCAACCCATGGCATCTATTGAGAATAAATTAATATTCATATTTGCAAAAAAAATTAAAGTAAATAAAATGTAATAAAAAAAATGTTTGTTGTAAATAGATACAATAAATATATATTTAACAAATGTTTTTTTTATATATACAAATAAAGTTTATTATACTTAATATATATTTTCGAAAAAAAATAATTATCCTAGCAGAGGATGGTTTCGATCCATAAACCCATGGCATCTATTGAGAATAAATGAATATTTATATTTTTTAAAAAAATTAAATAAATAAAATGTAATAAAAAAAATGTACCATGTAAATAGATACTATAAATATATATTTAACAAATGTTTTTTTATATTTAAAAATAAAGTTTATTATAATTCATATATATTTTGAAAAAAAATAATGGTGATCCTAGCAGAGGATGGTTTCGATCCATCGACCTCTGGGTTATGGGCCCAGCACGCTTCCGCTGCGCCACTCTGCTGCGCGAAGTCACCGGGCGCAGACGTCGCATTAGAAGACCCCTACCGAATTTGGCGGGAACTTTCAAATGTTACGTAAAACAAAAGTTTTGAATGTTTTACAGATTTTTTTTTCTTGCTTAAAGGGGCGCGTTAGGTTGTCGTGAGGAACATTTACCTCAACTTTAGCGGGAAAACATTTTTTTGTTTCTTATTTTCATATTAAATGTTTATTAATAGTCGCCCCGTGACGAGTTTGCGTTAGAAAAATTCACGGCTCGCGCGCGACCCCTACTGAATTGGCGGGAACTTTCAAATGTTACGTAAAAAAAAAGTTTTAAATGTTTTACGGATTTTTTTTTCTTGCTTAAAGGGATGCGTTAGGTTATCACGAGGAACATTTACCTCAACTTTAGTGGGAAAACATTTTTTTATTTCTTATTTTCATATTAAATGTTTATTAATAGTCGCCCCGTGACGAGTTTGCGTTAGAAGAATTCACGGCTCGCGCGCGACCCCTACCGAATTTGGCGGGAACTTTCAAATGTTACGTAAAAAATATATGTAAAATGTTTTTCACATTTTTTTTGCTTAAAGGGGCGCGTTAGGTCTTCGTGAGGGACATTTACCTCAACTTTAGCGGGAAAAACGGCCTAGTGACAATTACAAATGTCCCGTGCGTGACGTCACTCCACATGAGGCCCACTCCCCCCGCGTGACGTCAATGCACTTGAGGCCCAACCCTCGCGTGACGTCACTGCACATGAGGCCCAACCCTCGCGTGACGTCACTCCCCATGAGGCTCACCCCCTGCGTGACGTCACTCCCCATGAGGCCCGCTCCCCGCGTGACGTCACTCCACATGAGGCCCGCTTCCCCCGTGTGACGTCACTCTACATGAGGACCCCCGCGTGACGTCACCCCACATGAGTCCTACCCCCCGCGTGACGTCACTCCACATGAGGCCCACCCCCCCCCCGCGTGACGTCACTCCACATGAGCCCCCCCCCCCACCTCATTAATATTCATGAGCGGGTGAAATTCGCTTTAAGTTTGAAATTTCTTTATTGAAATTGAATCAAATAACTAATTATAAGCAGCAGCAAAGTGCGTTTGGTGTCTTAATTTATTTCTTCAGCTCTTGAGACGAAAGGTAATTCTAATTTATGCTTCTAAATTGTGGTAAAATAGACATTTGTCGACGATTTTCTTAGATATTGTATCTAATTAAGATTAATTTCAACTCCAGCGAGCGAAAGCGAAAGAAAATAAAGTATCAGAGCAGTGAATTTAAACAAATTTAAGGTAAAATTTTTATTTAAAGTTTCTTTCGTGACTGCAGGGATTCATATATTGTTGGTTCTTTCGGTAAAGTCGTCACGTAGAAGGGAAATAATAAAATAGTAAAAAAAATCTTTTTAATAAAATATTTGTTTTCTAATAAAAAATATATATTCTATTACATTTATTATTATTATTGTATTATTTTACTTCTACGTGACTTTACCGGTAAAGTGGTCACGTAGAAGGGAAATAATAAAATAGTAAAAAAAATCTTTTTAATAAAATATTTGTTTTCTAATAAAAAAATATATTCTATTACATTTATTATTATTATTATTGTATTATTTTACTTCTACGTGGCTTTACCGGTAAAGTCGTCACGTAGAAGGGAAATAATAAAATAGTAAAAAAAATCTATTTAATAAAATATTTTTTTTCTAATAAAAAAAATATTTTTTAATAAAAAAAATATTTTATATTAAATGTATTATTATTGTATTATTTTCTTTCTACGTGACTTTACAGGTAAAGAAGGGAAATAATAAAATAAAAAAATATAAAACAATAAAAATTCTCACGACGTTTCGACTGCAACACCTGATGACGGTTGCTTGTGTTGCAGTCGAAACGTGAAATTTTTATTGTTTTATATTTTTTTTCTTTTATTATTTCCCTTCTACGTCACTTTACCGAATGAACTAAGAATACAAATGTAAGTTCGGTTAAATAGTGCTATAGTGACATTAAGTGAGGTGTTTTATGACTTTGTTTTGTTGCAATAATCACTGCCATTAATAAAGTGCTACAGTGAAATGCAGTGAAGTGTTTTATGACTTCGTTTTGTGCAAGATTCACTGACATTAAATGTATTATTTGCTCAACTTTTTCGTAAATATTACAGCGTTTTGACGATTAACAAGTGTTATTTTCTTTATTTTCACGATGTTTATTTATTATACTTTCATGCGCGGGGTCACCCGAAGGCTTCCTGACCCCCTCCCCCCCCCCCCCCCACCGAATTGGCGGGAAATTTTCTGTTTTGTAATTAAAGCTTCGCAACATTTTGTTTTTACAGATTTTTTTTTGCTTAAAGTGGCGCGTTAGGTTGTCGTGAGGAACATTTACCTCAACTTTAGCGGGAAAACATTTTTTTGTTTCTTATTTTGATATTAAATGTTTATTAACAGTCGCCCCGTGACGAGTTCGCGTTAGAAGACTTCACGGCTCGCGCGCGACCCCTACCGAATTTGGCGGGAATTTTTAAATGTTACGTAAAAAATATATTTTAAATGTTTTACTAATTCTTTTTGGCTTAAAGGGGCGCGTTTGGTTATCGTGAGGAACATTTACCTCAACTTTAGCGGGAAAAACGGCCTAGTGACAATTAACCAAAGTTATTTTATTATTTTCATGTTTATTTACATGCGTATTTGATTGAAGTCGACCCGTGCCGATGTTGCATTGGAAGACTTTCGCCCTAACACGCGACCCCTACAGAATTGGCGGGAACTTTCAAATGTTACGTCAAAAAAAGTAAAAAATGTTTTACAGATTTTTTTTTATTGCTTAAAGGGGCGCGTTAGGTTGTCGTGAGGAACATTTACCTCAACTTTATCGGGAAAACATGTTTTTGTTTCTTATTTTGATATTAAATGTGACGAGTTCGCGTTAGAAGACTTCACGGCTCGCGCGTGACCCCTACCGAATTTGGCGGGAACTTTCAAATGTTACGTAAAAAATATATTTATAAAATATTCTTTGGTTCTTTCGGTAAAGTCACGTAGGTAGAAACATAAAATAAAAATAATATATTATTAATAGTTATTAATAATATTTATAATATATTAAAAAACATATTATTGTTTTAAATAATATTTATAATATATTATAATTATTATCATAGATCATATATTATTAATAATATATATTTTTAGATTAGATTATTTGTATTTAATGTTTCTACCTACGTGACTTTACCGAAAGAACCAAAGATCAAATAAAACAAAATTCATATAAATTATAATAATATAAATAATAGATTTTTTTGTTTAATTTTTCTACCTACGTGACTTTACCGAAAGAACCAAAGATAAAATAAAACAAAAATAATATTAATTATAATAATATAAATAACAGTTTATTTTTGTTTAATTTTTCTACCTACGTGACTTTACCGAAAGAACCAAAGATAAAATAAAACAAAATTAATATAAATTATAATAATATAAATAACAGTTTATTTTTCCTTAATTTTTCTACCTACGTGACTTTACCGAAAGAACCAAAGATAAAATAAAACAAAATTAATATAAATTATAACAATATAAATAACAGTTTATTTTTCCTTAATTCCTAGCAGTCACGAAAGCTTCTAATTAAGATTGATTTTTCGATTTAAAGCTTTCGTGACTGCAGGGATTCATCTTCTTGGTTCTTTCGGTAAAGTCACGTAGAAGGGAAATAAAAAAATAATAAAAATTAAACATAATTAAATTATTCTCACAAATTATTTTATTATATTTTGCCAAGCCTGGTGGTGCCCATTCATACGCTGTCTTCCCCACAGACCTGTTCTTCACCTGAAGACGGCTGCTTGCGTTGTGCCCGAAACGTCGCGAGAATTATTGTATTATGTTGTATTTTCATTATTTTATTATTTCTCTTCTACGTGACTTTACCGAAAGAACCAAGAAGATGATACAACGATGTTGTTTGGATTTTTAAAGGGGCTCTTTAGATTGTCGTGAGGCACATTTACCTCAACTTTAGCGGGGGAAACGGCCTAGTGAACGATTTCAATTATTTTGCTCATTATTAGAATCTTGCTGATCACTGAGGCTCACAGAGCCAGACTGAGGCTCACTCCCATAGGGTTCAGTGTTAATCACTGAGGCTCACAGAGCCAGACTGAGGCTCACAGAGCCAGACTGAGGCTCACAGAGCCAGACTGAGGCTCACAGAGCCAGACTGAGGCTCACAGAGCCAGACTGAGGCTCACAGAGCCAGACTGAGGCTCACAGAGCCAGACTGAGGCTCACTTCCATAGGGTTCAGTGTTAATCACTGAGGCTCACAGAGCCAGACTGAGGCTCACTCCCATAGGGTTCAGTGTTAATCACTGAGGCTTACAGAGCCAGACTGAGGCTCACAGAGCCAGACTGAGGCTCACTTCCACAGGGTTCAGTGTTAATCACTGAGGCTCACAGAGCCAGACTGAGGCTCACAGAGCCAGACTGAGGCTCACAGAACCAGACTGAGGCTCACAGAGCCAGACTGAGGCTCACAGAGCCAGATTGAGGCTCCCACAGGGTTCAGTGTCAATCACTGAGGCTCACAGAGCCAGAATGAGGCCAACTCCCACAGGGTTCAGTGTCAATCACTGAGGCTCACAGAGCCAGACTGAGGCTCACTCCCACAGGGTTCAGTGTTAATCACTGAGGCTCACAGAGCCAGGCTGAGGCTCCCACAGGGTTCAGTGTTAATCACTGAGGCTCACAGAGCCAGACTGAGGCTCACAGAGCCAGACTGAGGCTCACAGAGCCAGACTGAGGCTCACAAAGCCAGACTGAGGCTCACTCCCATAGGGTTTAATAACTGAGGCTCGCAGAGCCAGACTGAGGCTCACTTCCACAGGGTTCAGTGTTAATCACTGAGGCTCACAGAGCCAGACTGAGGCTCACAGAGCCAGACTGAGGCTCACAGAGCCAGACTGAGGCTCACAGAGCCAGACTGAGGCCAACTCACACAGGGTTCAGTGTTAATCACTGAGGCTCACAGAGCCAGGCTGAGGCTCCCACAGGGTTCAGTGTTAATCACTGAGGCTCACAGAGCCAGACTGAGGCTCACAGAGCCAGACTGAGGCTCACAGAGCCAGACTGAGGCTCACAGAGCCAGACTGAGACTCACAGAGCCAGACTGAGACTCACAGAGCCAGACTGAGGCTCACAGAGCCAGACTGAGACTCACAGAGCCAGACTGAGGCTCACAGAGCCAGACTGAGGCTCACAGAGCCAGACTGAGGCTCACAGAGCCAGACTGAGGCTCACAGAGCCAGACTGAGACTCACAGAGCCAGACTGAGGCTCACAGAGCCAGACTGAGGCTCACAGAACCAGACTGAGGCTCACAGAGCCAGACTGAGACTCACAGAACCAGACTGAGGCTCACAGAGCCAGACTGAGACTCACAGAACCAGACTGAGACTCACAGAGCCAGACTGAGGCTCACAGAGCCAGACTGAGGCTCACAGAGCCAGAGCCAGACTGAGGCTCACAGAGCCAGACTGAGGCTCACAGAGCCAGACTGAGGCTCACAGAGCCAGACTGAGGCTCACAGAGCCAGACTGAGGCTCACAGAGCCAGACTGAGGCTCACAGAGCCAGACTGAGGCTCACAGAGCCAGACTGAGGCTCACAGAGCCAGACTGAGGCTCACAGAGCCAGACTGAGGCTCACAGAGCCAGACTGAGGCTCACAGAGCCAGACTGAGGCTCACAGAGCCAGACTGAGGCTCACAGAGCCAGACTGAGGCTCACAGCCAGACTGAGGCTCACAGAGCCAGACTGAGGCTCACTCCCACAGGGTCCAGTGTTAATCACTGAGGCTCACAGAACCAGACTGAGGCTCACAGAGCCAGACTGAGACTCACAGAGCCAGACTGAGACTCACAGAACCAGACTGAGGCTCACAGAGCCAGACTGAGGCTCACAGAGCCAGACTGAGACTCACAGAACCAGACTGAGGCTCACAGAGCCAGACTGAGGCTCACAGAGCCAGACTGAGGCTCACAGAACCAGACTGAGACTCACAGAGCCAGACTGAGGCTCACAGAGCCAGACTGAGGCTCACAGAGCCAGACTGAGGCTCACAGAACCAGACTGAGACTCACAGAGCCAGACTGAGGCTCACAGAGCCAGACTGAGGCTCACAGAGCCAGACTGAGGCTCACAGAGCCAGACTGAGGCTCACAGAACCAGACTGAGGCTCACAGAGCCAGACTGAGGCTCACAGAGCCAGACTGAGGCTCACAGAGCCAGACTGAGGCTCACAGAACCAGACTGAGGCTCACAGAGCCAGACTGAGGCTCACAGAGCCAGACTGAGGCTCACAGAGCCAGACTGAGGCTCACAGAGCCAGACTGAGGCTCACAGAGCCAGACTGAGGCTCACAGAGCCAGACTGAGGCTCACAGAGCCAGACTGAGGCTCACAGAGCCAGACTGAGGCTCACAGAGCCAGGCTGAGGCTCACTCCCATAGGGTTCAGTGTTAATCACTGAGGCTCACAGAGCCAGACTGAGGCTCACAGAGCCAGACTGAGGCTCACAGAGCCAGACTGAGGCTCACTCCCACAGGGTTCAGTGTTAATCACTGAGGCTCACAAAGCCAGACTGAGGCTCACAGAGCCAGACTGAGGCTCACAGAGCCAGACTGAGGCTCACAGAGCCAGACTGAGGCTCACAGAGCCAGACTGAGGCTCACTCCCACAGGGTCCAGTGTTAATCACTGAGGCTCACAGAGCCAGACTGAGGCTCCCACAGGGTTCAGTGTTAATCACTGAGGCTCACAGAGCCAGACTGAGGCTCACAGAGCCAGACTGAGGCTCACAGAGCCAGACTGAGGCTCACAGAGCCAGACTGAGACTCACTTCCACAGGGTTCAGTGTTAATCACTGAGGCTCACAGAGCCAGACTGAGGCTCACAGAGCCAAACTGAGACTCACAGAGCCAGACTGAGGCTCACAGAGCCAGACTGAGGCTCACAGAGCCAGACTGAGGCTCACAGAGCCAGACTGAGGCTCACAGAACCAGACTGAGGCTCACAGAGCCAGACTGAGGCTCACAGAGCCAGACTGAGGCTCACAGAGCCAGACTGAGGCTCACAGAACCAGACTGCGGCTCACAGAGCCAGACTGAGGCTCACAGAGCCAGACTGAGGCTCACAGAGCCAGACTGAGGCTCACAGAGCCAGGACTGAGGCTCACAGAGCCAGACTGAGGCTCACAGAGCCAGGCTGAGGCTCATACCATAGGGTTCAGTGTTAATCACTGAGGCTCACAGAGCCAGACTGAGGCTCACAGAGCCAGACTGAGGCTCACAGAGCCAGACTGAGGCTCACTCCCACAGGGTTCAGTGTTAATCACTGAGGCTCACAGAGCCAGACTGAGGCTCACAGAGCCAGACTGAGGCTCACAGAGCCAGACTGAGGCTCACAGAGCCAGACTGAGGCTCACAGAGCCAGAGTGAGGCTCACTCCCACAGGGTCCAGTGTTAATCACTGAGGCTCACAGAGCCAGACTGAGGCTCCCACAGGGTTCAGTGTTAATCACTGAGGCTCACAGAGCCAGACTGAGGCTCACAGAGCCAGACTGAGGCTCACAGAGCCAGACTGAGGCTCACAGAGCCAGACTGAGACTCACTTCCACAGGGTTCAGTGTTAATCACTGAGGCTCACAGAGCCAGACTGAGGCTCACAGAGCCAAACTGAGACTCACAGAGCCAGACTGAGGCTCACAGAGCCAGACTGAGGCTCACTCCCATAGGGTTCAGTGTTAATCACTGAGGCTCACAGAGCCAGACTGAGGCTCACATAGCC